>NW_017300081.1:518671-610318 GCF_001594075.2 Trachymyrmex cornetzi | reverse complement strand
CATTTAGATTTTTCTTATTATTTTAACAATTTTTGTTTATAACAATAAAACTAATAACAAATAAAATAAATAACCTATAAAAATGTGTTGCTCAATAAAGCCAGAATGTTATAAACATAACTTTCACATGTATGTAGTTTATTTAAAGCGAAAATATTAATATATATGTTTTATGCCCTTACAACCTCCTTAAATGTCCTTCTTCTTAAAAAGTCGGTCACCTTACTACATAGAAAATATTGACAGATAGCTTCATAGAGGCGCTAAAATTTATATAAATATGTGATTTTCAGACAATATTAGATGTGATAAGACGATATATCAGGTAATATTAGGTAATATAATATTATATAATAAGGACCAAAGCTAATAAAGAACAATTGACTAAGTCAACTGCTAAGACTAATTTGATGATAGAAATATTAACACAAACAAATCATATATCTGTCGACGCTAAAAATATTTTTAAATATTTATGACATTTGAAAGTCATATTTTTAAAGATGTCTCGTAAACAAGTAGTCTTTTTAGTGTAAATAGTATGCATGATGCACGTAAGGCTTGTAGTCTCAATTTAATTTTATAAAATGAAAATATTATCAATGAAAACATTATATATTTATCGTGTTTGAAAATCTTTGTATTCTTGATAATAATAAATTCTATACGTATCACGTATTCACGAAATAAAATGGAGAAATTAATAACGTTTGTATAAATATTGTAAATTATGAAGCAATATTTTATGAGAATATACATTACTATTAATAAAATTTAGAATAAACAGTACAATATAAAGCAGTCATTATCTATCTTTATTTACAATTTATTCACAAAATAATTATGTGTAGAATAAATATACTTATTTTTAACTTCGTACGCGCGAATGTATTTAAATTCTTGAAAATATTTAGAATATTATACTGATATACGTTTCTAGCATTTTATGGCACTCGTTTGTAACAACCATAAGTCTGTTTTTTATTCTCGCATTAAACTATATTTGAATTTTATATTTCGCTCTCGACAAATATCGAAAATATATCTATTTCATTGTAAGTTCCAAAAGTGTGTATTAGTTCAGTTATAGAAAAAAAACCTATATCACATAGAATTCGAAATTAATAAAAAAAAATGCATTATATATTATAGTTTAATCGTCTCAGAAATCTTTTATCTTTTCGTATATTTATTTGTTTTCGTATTGATTTTTCCTGCTCCGAATTTACTCAACGCGGATACGATATTATTATACACGTTTTATTACTATTACTGTTATTGCTATGAATTATTATAAACTAACATAGAAGTAACATAGAAAGACTTACTTCCAGAAGATCGGCCACAGTGTCGGGTAAATTAAACTCCCTGACAACGCGTAGTCGCACTTGCCGATTAATTTCGTGTCGCGAAGAAAGCGGCAAACTTATCGCTCGTTGACAACTGGGCGATTGTTTCAATTTCTGCTCTCGTTTCAGCATTGCAGCCATTGTTGCAGAGTCTGGTACTATAATACAGATAAAGGATCTTTTATCCTGTATCAATTATTATCAGTTAAACCTTATTATCTATATGTGTGATTTTCTCCGTTATCAACTTCTCAATCATTATTAAAAATATTATTTAAGCACTCTCATTTTCTTATTACAAAATAGTCTGTGTTTTTATGTCAAATTGTATATATAATAATAATAATAATAATAACTAATATATAAAAAACTAAGTTTATGTAAATTTTAAGTTGAAACTAATAATTTAATGTCGTAATACCTGGAAATGCAGCTGCAAGGACATCAACGCCAGCAGTTCCCATGGCTCTTGGTTTCTCCTCAACCATGTATAGCGCATCCGGTATATCTGCTACGTATCGTGGCCTTCGTAATCTCACTAGATCTGCTTCTTGGATCATTTGTTCTTCCACCAAGGACTAATATCGAATAAATATAGTACTTATTAGTATATTCCATTCAATGTGTTTCTAGCTTTGAAAATTATGTATTACTATTATTATTATTATTATTACCTTGATCTCTTCATAATACGGCATGAATAGCCTTGGCCTTACAAAAAATCCATTTTTCTTTCCGCCTCTTATCCAAGCATTTACCCTCAAATTATCTCTTTCGTCTCCTATCATATGACTTGGTGGAGTGGAAACTAATCCTCTCCTAATAGCCTAAAAATTTATCAATATAAAAAATATATTAACAAGAGATATATTTTCTTTTAAATAATTTAAAATGTTTGGTAGAAAATATACCTGTACTAATGCTTCACTATTCGGCGGTAATATATGATCTATTCTGACAAGTGGCAGAAGTTCGCTCAATATCTCCCGTAATTCGATGTCGCTAAGATCTCTTTTCTTAATACCCTTTCTCGTCACAGAATGCACAGTATGGCTAAGCAAATTAGGTTCCCGATCCTCCATACGACGTACTAATTCGTGTTCGCCCCACTTGAGCACTGCCTGCAGTACTTCAAGTTCGCTCGCTTGTAAAAAATGGCTCTGTAAAACATTCGCTAAGTGGGCATGATCTAACTGATGAAGAATCGAGGACGAAGCAATTGGCTGAAATTCCTCCCTTAAGTAATGCAACGCTTGTCTGTGCACCCATGCTGATCCGTGAGGTTGACTGCCCCATCTGCACATAATATAATTTTTTTAGTAATATGATCTAATTTCTAACTTTTGTAAAAGATTTATTAGTAATTATAATCTGATTTACTTGAGAACAGTCGGTAGCGATTCCAAGGAGAGGTACTCCAAAATAAGATCCTCACAACCTTGCGATAATATATCAAGCTCGAGAAATCTTCCAATCTGATACAATTCCATCGCTTCTTCTAATGGACTTGGTCGCATTCGGCCCGTATGTGTTAGGGCTTGAACCTATAAGTTTATTAAATAAAAGTATTAACATAAAATTAATATACATTAGTGTAGAAAATATTCTTTTGCTAAGACTTTCTTACCTCTCCCAAACTACCAGCGCTGTTTCCACAACCACTTCCTCTCAATATTAATGATAAGTCGACGGTATCTAGATACACAGCATGTAGTAATACTCTGGCATATCGTTTAGGTATCACGCTTTCATCCAACACTATTCTAGTAGGTATGTGAAGCGCCCTTTCTGTGTGATCCTCGCCTGATCTAGTCCGTCTTTGTATTAAATTTCTGAAGAAAGGAGATCTTGCGGAAAGTATTGCTTTGTGACATGGCAGCTCTAATTTCGGGCGAAATCCGTACTCCGAACTTCCACTGTCCGGTCTTTGATAATCACTGTCCGACGTGAATACAAGAGCAGCATCTGCATAATCACCAGTATCCAGCAAATATCTGAGATCATGTTCCAGTGGATTTGGAGTTCCAAATTCTTCCCCGAGTCGTCGAAGTAGGTTTGCTTCCAAAGTCGCGTCATGTGGACAAATATCACCAGTGTAAAGATACCGTAATAACGCTGAGAACATCTGCACTTCAAGATGTGGAGTTCTTAGCTCCAAACAGATTCTAGCACCATATCCTGCAAATTTTAATAAAGATATGTATATATAGCTTTATATATATATAATAACAGTATTTTGCATAATTAATTTTCATATTATAAAGGAAAAATTGCTATAAAAAACTTTATTGCTTTATAAAGAGAATGTAAACTGTTGTTAAATATATACCAGGACAACCAGCCAGCAAATCCCTAAAGTACAGGCATCTGGCGGAAAGCACGGCTCTGTGAACGGGAAAACACGCTCCTCTATATACAAGATCCACATCGGAACAGTGTTTGTAATCGTATAACATCGACAGATCTTGCTTAAAAGTAGCAGCTGGCGGTCTAGCTAATTCAGCTTGAACATGAAGATCTTTCAACGCAGCTAACGCCTCATACTCTTCAAGTAAAGCAGTTGCTTCTAAGTGACTCCATGTACACACCAGGTCTCTAATAATTCTACCATGATCACACGCTTTAGAAGAGCGACGTCTCCTAATAAATTTCTTGCGTAGCGTCGCAAATCCTGTCATCTTCTTCTTTTTTTCTCTATACATGAATAAACAACTATAGAAAGTTTAATGTGCGGTCAAAACTATGGCTCTCATTTTTCAATAATTATTTACCTATTTATATATTCTAAAATATTAACACAGCGTACTCTTTTAAAATTCACTATTTTTTTATATTTCTTGCTTATAAGATAATATTTAAAAATAGTTACATTGATTGAAACATTTCTCTTGTTTGAAAATTTAAAGGCTAATATGGATAGGTTCTATTTGCAATACTCGCGAGTATAATTTCATTCTTGTTGTTCGTCAAACGTTAAACAAGGATGAAATGATGCTTGCGAGCGCTGTGAATGCCAAATGGAATATACCCTCTGACATACAAATATTGTAAATGTGTAAAACATTGATAATGTACCTAACTGCAATGCCATGTTGTTCCGGACTACTTGACGCCGAGAGTCTGGCTGCTTGGACAGAATCTCCACCTACGCTGGTGATGCTTGATGATGCAGAAGCACCCATTCTATGTGTCATGTGAGAGGCATCTCCAAGCTGTCTTCTCATGAACCAGGAGTCCCTTTTATCAGTATTATCTATACCCCTTATGCGTCTGCGTTGTAACACACACGGTGTTAAAATACGAAGTACATTCATTGCTCACCCAGACGACAGCCTAAAACAAATCAATGTACATATGGAGCATATATTAGCATAGGTAATTTGATAACACAATATAAGATTTTAACTTTTTCAAAATTATAAATTTGATACAATGAAAAGATAAGAAAGATGAACAAGTAATTCATGCAAGACGTATTAATATTAATGGCTTATTTATATATATGATTCTTCAAATATATCTCTTAATTAAGACAACTATATATGTATTTATTTGAATTTTTTTCGTTGTTATATACAATTTTATCTATTTTACTGTGAATTTGTAATACAGTGTTATACATTACTGTTAAATATTTCTTTCTGATGAAACGTGTGTCTACAATTTAAAATCATGTTTGCATATTCAAATGTTTTATTTAAGATAGCAAAGAAAATTCACGTTTATGCAAGCAAATAATTTTACTTCAAGCAAATTTTAGCCATATTAAAAACATGTGAAGTATCAAATATTAAACACTCAACATTTAAATTGGTTTAAATTTATCAAATTTATTCTACTCGAATTTAAATATATAAACGGTGCTTTTGCATGGTTGAAACAGCATTGGCATATATGCAAACACGTGCAAACGAAGCACCAGGCCTTTGAGCAACAGAGAAATTGACGTATTGATAATGCATCACACAGCGACAGATTCCCGACGAGCGTTTCCCCAAGAGGTATCACTACCCAGTCACAGCGAGGGAAAGGGGAGCACGCGCGGATCTTCACGATCACGGGATCGGTAGATCCCATGAGACACGCACGGTGCTCCGTTTGGACACAACGCGAAGGTGTCAGGGGGCTGTGCGAGCGATCGCGCAAATAATGCGTGACGGACCATGCAGTCAGCGATACATGACGTGCAAAGCAGAGCAGGTTCACTCACCTTCACGTTCGCAGGGTCGAAGGGGGGAAGAGGATGATGAACGAAAAATAGATAAATTATGATATAAGCCAAAGGGTCGCGTGAATAGGAAGGATGATAACGAGCGAGTTACACACAGTGACACAAACAATATCCGCCGTCGGCCGTCAGATGAAATTCGCGGATTTGACGACGGTGACGACAGTAACGGAGGGAGAGAAAGGGGACGCGGGAGTGCTCGGCGTCGTCGTTACCTGGGTCTCCGGGACTGGCGTCCCTCATCCATATTACTCGCGTTCACTCGGTGCGACACTCGGCCGCACAAACTCTCGCTGATAATCATCACAATGCACGACAGCCATGTTTATCATCCGGGGGAGGGAGAGAGCAAGCGAGCGTGTGTCCAGCGTCTCTCGTGCGTGCGCGCGCGTGTATGAGCGGACGTATGTGTGTATAGGGTAAATAAAAGCGAGCGGAGAGGTAGATCGCGGTCGCGGCGCCTAACGGTGTCGTCACTCGTCGCCGCAGCGGGGCGCGCTGCGGGCAGCTCGAGAGCTCGAATCGAACGAATCGATCGCGCCGCGATTCACGTCAAACGCGACGTCAGACGTCACACGGCGCCGACCGCGGACGCCGCTGCTGCGATGACGTTCAGACGTTCGATCGTCGGTGACGACACGACTCTTATCGACGCTTGTCACTTTTCAACACTCTTCAATAAACGTATAACGTCGAACGTGTGCGTTGAAACTTTGTTTGCTTTTCGCGCGATATTTCGAAAAAAATATTTGCTTGGCAGGCCAATGTTTGCTTGACAACAGAAAAAGCACGATTTTCAAGGTCCTTTAAAAAAAATATATACGAGGTCATAATCATAAACAGCTTAACATATGAATTTACAAGCATAAATCAGTTATTAAATTATCACTGAGATTAGTTATGAAATTATTCCCGAAATCCCACATGTCACAATACATGAATATTATAACATAAAATTGCGATCCGATGCATAAATTTATCTTAAAATTTTGTGAATATATATTTTTTACATTATATACTTTAAAATTATACGCGTTTATATAGTCACTATTTTTACTTAAAACCGTTTTAAGTACATACAATTTTAAGATGTCAAAAATCAATTAAAACTGCTTCAATGATTGATATAACATTAACATTAATTAAAATAAGATTATGAATACTGGTCATACAATTATTTAAATATGTGACTTTGTTAGTTTTTATTTTGTTTTTTTTATGGACTTACAATACTTTTTACAATTTTTTTCCATATACTTATGAGTATACCAAGTTAATACAAATTTATAGATATGTATATATGTATATATGTATATGTGTATGAATATATATATATATATTGTATATGTACACAATTTAAAAAAAATAGTTCAGTAAAAAAGAATTTCCCAGCGTTATTGCACAAACATAACTTGAAGAGTAATATAAAACAAGTATGTTATTACAAAATAATTTAGAGCCTTGAGTTTGTTCCACCAGACACTATTATAGTTTCGCCAGTGATATAAGAAGCATCATCGCTTGCTAGAAATGCCGCTATGCCTGCAACCTCATCAGGCGTACCGAGTCTTCTCATGCTAGTATTCATTTTGACCAATTCGTGACTTTCTTCTGACTCGTAAAGCTGAAAATATAATAATTTGTGTACGAGATATCCCTTTGATATAGTTTTGATGAGAGTGAATGATTCGGAAAGATTTATAGAAAAATACCAGCTGTGACATTTTAGTTTTTATCACTCCTGGTGCGATGCCATTTACACGGATTCCCTCATCCGCAAGCTCACTTGTAGTAGCTTTAATCAGACCTAATAAAGCAGTTTTGCTAACTGAATATATGCCCAGTAACTGAAAAATATTGACAATGTTATTGATACTTTTTACTATGTTAATATTTAATAGATAGAGAAGATAAAAATTAAAGACAAAGTGTTTTTAAACAAACTCACATTAAAAGGCTGATATCCAGCAACTGAAGATATAATGATAATAGAAGGTGATTTGCTGCATTTGAGAAGTGGCAAAGATTCCTTCATTAGTAGGTACGTACATTTGACATTGATGTCAAATATCTTATCCCATACTTCTTCATCACTGTCCAATACTGGACCGACTGTTGGATTAATACCTGCGTTAGACACCAAAATATCCAAGCCTCCAAAGTCAGTTTTGGTCTGTAATTTTTTACAATTTTATAACTTCTCAATACATCAATAATAATTATACTTATATGATGATACAACCTACAATTAGAAAAGTTATAGAAATGAAGATATAATAAGCTTCTCTTTCTCAAAGAAAGTAATGATTTATCATGTTCTTTACTTTTTCCAACAGATTTTTTCTTTCTTCTGCCTTTCCTACATGACAGATGGTACCAGCGACTTGCAAACCCTCAGATTTGAGTTCCTCTACGGCCCTTTTCACATTTGCTTCCCTACGACTACTGATCATTACCTTGGCGCCTTCCTGCGCTAAACGTCTTGCTATAGAAAAACCTATTCTGTAAAGATTCAAAACATAACCTTTATTGTAGCATTCAGAAATAATCAGGCCGATCTAATTAATCAATTTTCATATTAATAGCAAATGAGAAAGAGTAGGATTTTTAAAAATGAACGTTGATGTATTGTGCAATAACCATTCAAATTAATGTTAAAAATATGAAATAGTCACATATTACCCATCTGTGGATGCTGTTACGATCGCGACTTTTCCTTCCAGTCGATGACATTTTATCGAGGATGATGCATTAGCACTGAATTGTCGAACACTTTGATTGATCGCCGTACGCAGCATGTTGAAAGATGTGAAACAGATACGTTTAGCGTTGTGCAATGTACAATATCGCATATTCGCATGTCCGATAGACTTTGATCTTTCAATAATGGATTTAGGTACCTTTGATATCTTCAATATATATATATGTGTATGATATTGCATCGTGACATAGCAGAAAAAGAGAATGTCAGTACATACATTTTATACACATGTACAAATATATATTAGACAAATTTTATCTATATATATATGCACATATATATATACATATAATCAGTATATATGTATGTACACATATTTATATGTAAATGTTTGTACTTTATATCTTAGACTGCATTTCGATGGTCATTGTTAATACTGACAATCTAGTAAAACTTGAAACATACTCTTAATGATAATTTAATGTTATCAATGTTTAATAAAAATTTTTAATAAAATTTGCGTTTATTAATTACAACATAAATCTATGTTAAAAAAATAAAAATATTAATCTAAAGAATTATAGAAGATTTATTAGATAAATTAATATAAAGAAAAGCATGTTAGAAACTGGAGAGAGAAAGCTTATAGTCTTAAGTTTTAATACTGATTGTTACAAATAACATTTATTAAATAATGTAATTTTTAATCTAATATTTTACTTTAACATTACAAGAAAATAACGGTGACATATATATTTTTTTAAATAACATTTTTAACCCTGTATGTATGTATATGTATCAATATACTGTTACGTGTCTACAACCTGTGTACATACGTATAGTTAGTAAATAATGACAGTTACTAAATAATCGTAAAAAATGATAAAAGTTACGTGAAGTGCTTTTGCTTAATGCACATGTTTTATTACTTTTTAAGTTTTTATAGTTATTTACTGATTAGGAAAAATAAGGATAGTTTTCATCCATTTTTACAATTATTTTAAAACGATCTTATCATTTCGTTTTATCCAAATTGTTTTCAATTATAAATGGCACATAACAAAAATTAACGCGTCATTTCTCGCTTCTGATGTCACGATTCAATATAGCTGTGGTGACTACTCAGGAGCCTTAAAATA
Source organism: Trachymyrmex cornetzi (assembly GCF_001594075.2). Taxonomy (NCBI): domain Eukaryota; kingdom Metazoa; phylum Arthropoda; class Insecta; order Hymenoptera; family Formicidae; genus Trachymyrmex; species Trachymyrmex cornetzi. Next base: position 600,901 of record NW_017300081.1, on the reverse strand, counting down.
AAAAAATTTAGTAATTAATTTTTTACAAGTTTTAATTTATTACAAAAATTTTATATACACAGAAATAATTATACTAATTCTCCGCAAGCAGTTATGACGACTTTTTGTGTCGGCGTGCCTGCTTTTGTTCCACATTTTTCAATCTTTCTAAGTACATCTATTCCACTGAGGACATGTCCGAAGACAACGTGTTTTCCATCTAGCCAGTCTGTTCTGGCTGTACACATGAAAAATTGTGATCCATTCGTATTTGGACCAGAATTAGCCATTGATAGGGTTCCCGGACCTGTGTGTTTTAATTCAAAATTCTCATCGTCGAACTTGTTGCCATAGATTGACTTTCCACCTGTACCATTGTGGTTCGTAAAATCACCTCCTTGGCACATCTGTAATATTTGTGTTAAGGACATTTTTACTTAAAAAAATAAGGATAAATAAAATTATCTGAGATACCGTTTTCATATAGAATAAAAAATGTGATTTAAGGATACAAAATCTGGAATAATTCTGTGTAAGGTGCTACCCTGATATCCATATCCCTTTTCATGCGTACAAAGTGCCCGAAAGTTCTCTGCAGTCTTTGGTACAATATCTGCTCGTAACATCATGATAATTCTACCCATTTCTTGCTTTCCTATGCTTATGTCAAAGTAAACCTGAGGATTCTGTTTTGATTTCTTCGATTGCACAACATCATTTGTCTTTGTATTGTCATCATTTTTCAATGTCTCGCCCGCATGTTCTTGTAGCCAAGCATCGTCTGCCCATACTGGTTTCGATGAACCTTCTTTTATCTTTTGTGGCTTAGCGATATTTACTCTTATAGTTCGGCCAAACAATTCCGAGTCGTTCTATTAATCAACGCAGATTAATTTTGATAAATTATCGCAAACTTAAACAAGTCATATTGTTTTTACATATGCCTAACGATTAGATAAGAAAAAAGTTAGATTTACATCAAAGGAATGTTAATGCTCTCTATATCCCTTAATTCATTTTTGATAAAAACTATCAGTGACTTTTAGAATTTTTTAAGAGCTTATCAGTGAACGATTCATAAAATAAATTATTTACGACCAACAGAGTCTATAAAATTCTCGATATCAGATGCTATCAAACAATTCACCAATATTATTTATACCATTTTACATAAATATACCATATTATCTATAGCAGCGGCTGCGTCTTCTGCAGTTTCAAATTCAATGAATGCAAATCCTCTGTGCTTTTCCGACTCGTAATCTAATGGTATTTGGACATCAACAATTTCTCCAAAAGGTATAAATGCTGCATGTAACACCTTTTCATCGACTTCTTCAGCTAAACCACCTGAAAGATAAGAATAGAATCCGAATTTGAATGATAACTTGCCACACAATATTTCTCATTGTTAATAATGATTATAACAAAAATTATTTCTCAAATATACAAATAAATAATAGCAATTTACAATATATTTAGGATGACTTTCATCAAACTTTGATTAATTTAATAGATAGTTAATAGGAACTTGTTAAGTGTGTAATATCTATTTTGTGAATGGAGTAAAACATGAATGATAACTTCAATTAAACTTTGATTAATTCTAAACAATAAAGATAATAAAGAAAGGTCAAATTTGAACAAACCTGACTAAAAGATTATTAATAATTTATTAATAAATAGATTAATAAAAAAATAAATCATATGGAACTTTTAACTTAGTGATCATCAGTTACAATACTTAATAAACATTATCGTAGAAACTAATAACTTATATATTAATAAATTAAAATAATAAAAAGACACCGGAGAGAATACAAAAGGAGAGTCAAGGAGTTTAATTATCCAATGGATAGTCAAACTTGTCAAGTTATAGTATCTATAATTTTTGAATGGAATAAAAAGATAAATAAAATTATTAACTTATTGTTGTTTGATATAAAAATAAAATTTAGTTCAAGCATAATAAATCGTAGAGTCAGAAATTTTGCTGCAAGCAAATACCAGTTGAATTGATCATTATTTACTAGAATTATTCAGTTTGTGTGATTAAAGATATCCTGAGGGTTATGTCACATGCATGTTTAGATACGTTAGTTCAATATCTTCTAATTAATTTATACGTGCCTACATAGATGGTCCGCTTCGTGTTTCCGCTCATGATGCGTGAAACACTTCGTTGTATTTTTCAGTGCAATTTCAACAAACAATCAAACTCGATAACGAGCGTATTGACTGAGGGACGCCGACGCGTCGGCACTGTCGGCAGCCACGGAATCGTTGATCACCGAGGATTTATAAACGCGATGTAATCGGCAGTGAGAGGACGTCACTTATATAAGCTCGATCTGTCAATTATGCTTTCAATTGACAACGTTACTAGACCGGTAGGATGTTAAATGAAAACCAGTGACGTGCAGTACTCTCGTCAAATTAATAACCTGTTGAAGGTAAGTATTAAAAACGTTATTAATAATATAACTAAAATGAAAAGAGTGTTGTGTTTTAAAATTAAGACAGCGCATAACGTATGTTTTCTTGCTTGATTGCTTGCGTTTTAATAAATTATAGAAATTATGCATTCTCTGTGTGTATGTGTGTGTGTGTGCAATTCTATTAATTTACCAAATGCAAGCAATCTAGCAAGAAAACATATGTCGTATGCTGCTGGCTTTATAGAAATAAATTAGAAAGTAGATATATATAAGAAATTAAAAATAGATGCAATTGTAAACATGTTGTTTCACACACGTCACATGAAAGATAATCACACGTGATTACATTGATAAGAACAATTTAATATATATCACATATGAGGCAAATATCATAGATAAGTGAATAAGTTAATCAGTGTAACATAATTTTATAAATAATTTATACGTACTTTTAGCTGTATCTGAAGATTCTATTATTTAATTATATTCTTATATTACAACTCTTTTTTACAGAATACATTTGATCACTTGCAAGAGAATGCTTAGAATAAAGTTGTTGCAACAATATATATTGCATCATGTGCCTTTGAGCTCAAGAGCAATGCATCTCTTGAGGGATAATGCTTACGTTAATGGGAATTGGATAGGTGCTAGTAGCAAACAGACATTTCCCATTTGCAATCCAGTTGACAATACTGTAATTGCTCATGTTCCTGATATGAATGCTACCGATACTCAAGTGGCCATTGATGCTGCTGCCAAAGCTTTCGAGTCGTTCAGTAAAACCACGGCCAAAGAAAGAAGCGATTTACTTAGAAAGTGGTACAATCTGATGGTTGAGCATTTCGAGGACTTGGCTCTTATCTTGACGAAAGAGAATGGAAAATCTCTTGCCGAATCTAGAGCAGAGATTAAATATGGAAATTCTTTTGTCGAGTGGTTTTCAGAAGAAGCTAGAAGAATAGGAGGAGAAATACTGCAGGCTCCTGTATCGAACAGAGAATTATTTTTATTAAGACAACCAGTTGGTGTAGCTGCCTTAATCACACCATGGAACTTTCCACATGCTATGATTACCAGGAAGGCAGGTGCTGCACTTGCTGCTGGCTGTACGTGCGTCATTAAACCATCCGAGGACACGCCGTTAACGGCACTGGCGCTAGCAGATCTCGCGGAACAGGCGGGTTTTCCTGCAGGAGTCTTGAATGTACTCACTACGAGTATAACAAATTCAGCCGCCGTTGGCAAAGAGCTGTGTGAAAATTCAAAGATAAGAGTGCTATCATTTACCGGCTCTACAGCTGTGGGGAAAATCTTATATAAGCAATGCGCTTCAACCATGAAACGGCTTGGCCTCGAATTGGGTGGTAACGCACCATATATTGTATTTAAATCTGCGGATGTAGACCTAGCTGTAAATAGTGCCATGGCCAGTAAATTTCGCAATACTGGTCAAACATGTGTCTCGGCAAACAGGTTTTTTGTAGAGGCTGATATTTTTGATGAGTTTGTTAAGAAGTTTGTGATAAAAATTGAGAAAGATATCAAGATGGGAGATGGTTGCAAAGAAGGTATCACTCATGGGCCGCTCATAAAGAAAAGTCAACTGGATATGGTACATGGTCTAGTAAAGGACGCAGTTCAGAAAAGTGCTAAAGTACATTGCGGCGGACATCCGTTGCCAGACCTTGGACCATTGTTTTATGCACCTACTCTGTTAACCAATATAACTAAAGACATGCTAATTTACAACAAAGAAATCTTTGGCCCCGTAGCAGTAATAAATAAATTTTCTAGCGAGGATGACGTATTGAAGCAAGCTAATGATACACCAGTTGGTTTAGCTGGATACTTCTTCTCGCAGGACATATCGCAAATATTTAGAGTTGCGCGTAAATTAGAAGTCGGTATGGTAGGTGTCAATGAGGGATTAATTTCATGCGCGGAGGCTGCTTTCGGTGGAGTAAAAGAATCTGGTTTAGGAAGGGAAGGTTCTAAACATGGAGTTGAAGATTTTCTTGATATTAAATATGTCTGTCTTGGCAATCTTAAATACTGATACAAAATACATTTTGAATAATTAGTCTGATAATAGTTACTATCAATCAAGAGCAGACAATAATAGGCCATATAATTTAATAAGCTAATATATAATAACAATATATAATAATAAATATAATTTCAAGAGAGAAAGAGAGAGAAAGTGACTATAATTCTTGGCTATGACTCATATATAAGACTAATTTTTAATAGTTTTTATTATAGTTAGTTACAAGTTGTTGTAGTAATAAACATTGAAACAATTTAATTTGAATTTTTAGAACTCAAGCACTTTATTTTAATTTGTATCATGTACATTTATTAAATTTTTATATTTATACGTAACAATTTATTACGGTATACGTATACATTTATTAATATTAAGCGAGGATATCAATGAAAATATTAAGTTTCTTTAGTGTATATATATAATTTAATTATCATAGTATAAAAGTATTTTTATATTTTATTTTATTATTTTGTTTTTTCCTATGTTATAGATTTTATATTTTTTATATCACATATAACACGTATAGTACAAAACAAGTCTTCCAAATTTTATAAATGGAGTATACAATATATAAGAAATATTTTAGAGAGGTATTGGCATATTTTTGCCTACATTCGTCTACTTTTTCCATAGATATTTTATAGATATTATATGCTTTAATTGCGTATAATCATAATTATTAGGAATTACGAGAGGAACTCCATGGAGAATTTTAGACAGTACAAGAATAATATGAAACGTATATATGAATATGTTCAAGTCATAATTATGCTATTATAATTATATAATTGTAATTATAAATATATAGATTTGAAGTATATATAAATTGTTGTATTGGTATCTCATGCTTACTTCCGCTTATATTACTTTTTTAATAAAACTTTTGTCCGCCGTACTCTTTTGTGACTTAATTGTTGATTATAATTAAGTATCAAAATGATATGTCCAAATTTATTTAAAGTTCCATTAAAAAGGAAATTTTATTACATCTACTTGTTATTTAACGTTTAATTTAACAGAATCACGTAATTTTTATTTATTAAAAATTACAAGAGATTTTATAATCTCTATATTACGTATATATCATAGTATGAATTATTTTTTATTGAAACTAGAATAAATCTTTTTATTTTGAAAACAATATAAATTTTTTGGCCTCATATAGATATATATACTCAAAAAGATATATACTTCTATAATGTTTCGTTTATCTACAATGAAATAATTGAAATTCGATATAAAAATCTTAAATCTCCCTGCTGCTCAAGCGAGTAATTCCATTATTATGATAACTGCATTAATATAATACATACTGATAATTGCATTATTTAAAAACTTTTCTATAAAATATTGCTTATAATTATAATGGATAGGTTTTGTACAATTACGTGTGATCATATTTTAGAAATAAAGATGTATTCACACATGAAGTAATAGTAAATATAATACATGAACAATAAAACATGTTATATAGATGTTATTATGACAGTGTTATAACCAGAATAAAATAATAGTAAGAATGTCAGCAATTTGTCAGTCCATGTTTTTTAATATACCTTTCCCTAGCTTCTTGTATCATTTTAGCTTTCTTCTCTTGGAAGGAAGTAGTACCCAATATTTTATCCTTCGCAGAACTTGAAGATGCACTGGACGATGTTACAGATGATTGAGCTGGTGGATTAGGTTCTGGAGTATAAGTAACTATGCCATCGAGAATATTGGCGATCGTAACATCAACGTTTCGAGTTTTCACTGTGACAAAAATCAAACGAGCAGATTTAATAACAATTGCTGTTACCAAAAAATCGCTATATAATCATTACTGTAAGATTAAATAAAATAATAAGATTTAAACAAGAATTAAAATAATAAAAGTTAATAAATTTAAATTAAGATTTAAGATAATTATATACATACTGAGATCTCGTAGAATCACATTCTGTGGAACCAATGGAAGTACTTCACTGACTTGATGAACCATCCTTTGTATTTCTATACTATGTATAACTTGTGAATTTGGCGTGTTTCTGGTGGGACGCGCATTACTGAGTATCCTCGTGCGGTAGCGCTTTTCATACTCAATTTTGTCTGATACAGTATGAGAACATGTCTGAAGTCTCAGAGCATCCGCGATATCTTTTTCCACATCTCGCACAAGTATCTCATGATCAGAGTTTCGTCTGATTTTCAGGTACTTGAGTGTGAAAATTGTATAGGGCACAAACATAAACCAAAATGCTTCTGTCAACCTTGTTGAAGCCAATGAGGTAAGCTGCACAGGTACAAGTTCTGATCTTGACGCTTTGATGGCAACTGGTTGGACAGATGTTTCTATACTGAACGGCCAGGAATTAAATTTCAACAGAGCGACTTGATTGTTAGTTGTGCCAAATTCAGGCTGCACAGACACACTATATGTGGAAGTGGAGAGAAATTGCTTTATGTTGGCAATTAATGTTTCCTTATTGCTCATATTCATTTTCTGGATTCCCAGCGCGTTACTCAAGGCAGTAGGTGGCTCCCAAACACTAGGGATTACTGTCTCCGTCATACGACGTAGAGCGAAGTGATCCAGAACTGATACACTATTGGCGATTATTATCCTTGATTGCTTGTCTCTGGGTTCACTCTCGGTATCAATTTTAACTACGATACCAAAAGCAATTCTAATGCCATAACTTAAAAATGTTCGAAGAGAATTGCAATCTGGTAGTACCGATGCTAGAAGCCAGGACAGCAATACCACTAACAGTCGCAGCAACACAAGTACAAATCCTATTGGCGTATATAAGATTACAAGTAGAAGGCGCCAACCGCTGGGAAACCTAAATTCATAACGTAATTGATTAAACTTTAATGCTTTAAGTTTGAATGATAATTATAGCGAAAAGTAATCAGTTTTTATTCTGTCTGAACATCTTTTACAGTGAATACTCCATATGACAAAGAACAACTATTTTTCACTTGCAAGAAAATCTCTCACATTCTTGTGGTTTTCAATCAATGTTTGCAACAAAAGTAATGCATTTGAATAACAATAGCTGTGACCAACAGATTCTTTGCAATATTGTCATAACAGATTGTCTTACCTGCTTTTGTTAAATAAATCCTGAATATCAATTTGTGACATCTCTTACAACAAACATCTGTCACATTTGAAGGTACAGTACTCGTCGTTCGTGTTTCCTTGTTAATGTCTAAAATGTTAAGTCAAGTATCTCCAGACAGTGACACGATTATTATTTGTGACCCTTTCTCTCACATACTTTTCAGTAACCTCCCTATCGATGCGGATTTTCCTTTTCGCTACTTTCAGCAATCAGCTGTTCCGCAGTAGCGTGACTGGTACTAGGGATTTTTTTTTCATTCACGTCTCTCAGCGGGAATTTTAAATGTTCCAAATCTAAATACCAATTCGTAAAGCTGTTTATCCTACAATTCAATCAATTAAATATGATTACAATTAGGAGGATGTGGGTTGATTTGATTCTATAATCGAAAGTACAAATTATATAATATTCCATATAATACTGTCGGTCTATTTTATAATTATTTATTTGTTATGCTTGAATAATGATTCTTCTGTATATCGCATATATACTCACAAAATGTTTCATATGGCAATTAAATAATTACTTATTTTTCTCGGATCGATAAGTTTATTCATATAATGTGTAATAAATGCAACTGTTAATTTTTTACCAAACGGAATTTATTTTTTTAACAAGTATAACATATCTTTTATTATATGATAAAGGAAACTTATATAGAATTGAGTAAGAGTTGTGTAGAAAGAAGAAATATATTTTTAAAAGAGCATTGCAGATTATAAGGAGTATATCGTCGAAAATCGTCAATGGGAATATTTTAATTTTCGTAATCGATGAAGTGTATTTTATGACAGTGAAAACTAAAAAAAACATCTCGCATTCTTCATATAATATATAATCACGTATTTGGATTTATATTTCCTAAGTGCGTTATTTATAATATTAATATATACATTGATACTTTTATCTCCCTCGTAATTGCATTCACGTGTGCTACAAAGTCCATATAAATCCAGAAATTTATTTGAAACAATATAATCTTTTTAATGTATTCAATACACATGTTTTTTATATAATGTAAGAAATAAATTTAAAAACAGATTCGTATAGATATATGGGTTTTTAAAACTTATACGTACATTTGGAATTATATATATATATATATACACATATATAGAGCGCATTCTCTACTCAGTAGGTTGAAAATAAAACTCGGAGCCCATAGCTATTGCTCCTATGCTTGTACATATAAAAGTGCACAGGAACAATTTTTCATAAAATATGGGCTTCCGAGAAAGATTTCCTACGATCATTATCTTATCTGAAGAAAACATCGCGTAAATAAACATTTGCTTTCTTCCCGATCACGAAACATGTTCATATGTGTATGCATATTATATATAAGAATGTATACATGCATTATCATAAACAATATAGATCTGCATACGCACATATGGCCATATATATATGTATGTATATATATATATATATATATCGTTCTTGCCTTAAAAGGATTTTAAATGTCACATTACTATAAACATTTGTTCTAAATAGGTTAAATGACATTCATCTCAGTGGAATTGATTTTGTATTGTTTGTTCACTGTTGTTTGGGAGACTACATAGGACCCTCTATCAAACTGATCTTCATCGTACAGTAATAAATGCTGCGGCCCAAGCATAAAAGCGCCAATAGAAATGCACCTGGAAACATGATTCAAAATGTGATGAACGGACTTTTGCAATAGCGTTTGAATATTAAGAATTATAAAATTATCGATAAATTTCGAAATCTAAAACTTATGTCCATGATAGAAAGCTCACTCCGAGATCTTGGAGAAAATATCAACAAATCATATTAGAACAATTTGGCCAATGCGATTAGTTAATTCTTCTTTATTTGAGATCTCGGAGCGTTTCTAGCATTGTGGAGACAAGATTTAAAATAATGTTTATATGTCCTTACCAACATAAGCTACATAAATTCCACCATTTGTTTTTACATATTTATAGGTTCCAACCTGTAATTATATACAACATAAAATAAATATGATAAAGATCACACTAGATACAAAGAATTCAAATTTGTATACTGACTGTTACGGCTATAGCAATTATTAAGGCTATAATCCCAACGATAATGAATACAATTCCTCTTCCTCTGGCAAAGTCTGGACCAACGGAAGATATTTTACGGCAATGTGGACATCGAGCCAAAGCGTTATTTAATGTGTTAAACTGTGGAAGACAATTTGTTGAGTGAAACAATGGGCGCATTCAGCGGACACAGTTGAGTAAGTACTCGTTGCTATTTGTATATTGTTCTAAGTTTATCATGAATCTAAAAATCTATTCCAATTACAGATAATAATTACTGAATGTTTACACAACTGTTGTACCTGTTAAACATGGCTAATAACTTTAAAGTCTAATCTACAATGTACTTTGCTTCTTGTTTTTCGTATTTTTACCTCTTTCCTTTTTGCCTCTTATTTGTTTCTTTTTTTTGTCGCATGAGATGAATTTTAAAAAAGACAAGAAACTTGAGAAAATACACGATTGTCGATAAAATGATTGCAGAGGGAAAAAACAAGATGTAAAAATAACCAAAAACAAACACATTATAGATTTAATATACCATGTCTCTAATGACTCACCAAGAATGTGTCATGGCAATGGGCACAGCCTACCCTGCACATGCCTGGCATGGATAGAACTGGAGGTGTAATAGGGCTTGGAGCAAGATTAATAATACGTTTACAATTTGGCCTGGGACAGGCAATACGCTGCGAAGAACTCTTGCATATGAGTAGACAATTGCACGGACATCGTACATACTTCTTTCCAGGTGGAGCATTACGTATAGGCTACGCAAGAAAAGTAGACAATGGAGACTCATGACATTAACATTGTCACCTACTAGTAAACAAACTATAAACAAGAAATGATCTTTGGAAACGTACTGTGGCCTCGTTACATTGACAGCACTTAACGACGTGCTGATCCCTCTTTCCGGAAATATCTATCATCGCTTGACAAACTCTGCAAGTGACCATTGGCATGCCACCCTGGATGGCGGACTGATACGGCGGTGGCAGCTCATCCGGGCCAATCGTAGAGACGGTGTGCACATTGGACTGTGTTTCGTCTGCAATGACAAACAAGATAATGACATCCTCTTGGCGGCGATTCTCGGACGCGAACGCGTTCTCGCGTGTGAACGGAACGCGAGACCCGCGGTGTTACCGTACCGCCGATCGCATCGTTGCTGTGCGAGCTGTACGTGACGTTCTCATTCTTCAGCAGCGGCTGCCGCTCGCCCTCCTTGCCGTCTCCCATGTCGAACGACGATGGGAACAACTCACTACCACGGCACGACGGACACGATTCGTTTCTATTGTTTGACAGAACAGCTCCCGGTGCATCGATGACAAGGATGACAAAATACGAATTCCCCCCGCCACCCCCGTATCGTTCACAATGTATCGCGCGAATACAGAGGAGAAATCGCGATCCTCCTCATGGGTCTCGTCTGCTCGAGAGAACGAAAATTCGCACTGTCCGCACTCGAAGCGGGATAAATGTACCGCTTGGAATTGGCGGGAGAGAGACGGTAGATCAAATTTGCTCTAAAATCGTGCAGGAGGCGCGGCCGAGAAACAAACGACTGTAGGATAAGGTTAGATGAGTTTCGGAACGCCGCAGACATTTTCGTTTTTCCTGACGTTGGCTGCATTGCGTCGGATCATGTCGGAGTCGATATCGGAGCAGAGAAACTTGAAAGCACCAGCCATCCCGGCCTTTTTTGTGTAATGTTTACATCAGCGCACCAACATTCTTTTTTGCGATATAGGAACTAAGTACTACGTTTATTTTGCGAAATTGTCGATAATATCGTGTCGAAAAGATGTGGTGCGAGTCTGTGTTAAATCGCGGTGTCAAAAATGGACAGATGTCGATCCGTGCTACATCCAAATTTGTGAGTTTTAATCTGTTTTTATGTTTGTGTCACAAACTCGCATCTATACATATTCATTTCAACACGACTCGCATCACATCTACTTTCGACGCTGCGATTTTATCGTCAGTACGACGTTACGTAGTTCTCAAATTGAAAATAAATGTACTGGCGTTAGTGTACTGGCGATTTCAACGGTCCCTAACAAAAACATGGGATGACTCCTTGTGATTTTTTTCTCTGATAGAACGGAGCGTGCACATCGAGATTAGTTATGAGACGAGGCACGGACAATTCTTTTATAAAGCAAAGTACCCTCAAGTTCAATTTAATTTACGCTGATTGTTAAAACGGTGGAAGGGTTAACGAGGCAATCGTGTCTTCTTTTCGACCAATGTTAAAGGGAATCACGGGGACCACTGCGAACCTCACGATTGTTTTGCCGGAGTTACATGTGATCAGACTAATCAGCGTGTAAACAGGAAAAAATATATATCTCAACATTTCATAACAATTATGGAGACCATTAAACATTTATGGAATGTCAATCAATTCATAACGAAGCTGAAGTGTCCATTGGTTACAGATTTACAGATGTTTTACATGTAATTTCCTGCATGCTTTTTATTTACATTATTTATAATATATAAATATAGTTATGTATAAATACAAAGAAATATTAAATCTCTGTGATAAAAATTTTAACATTATTGCTCGATTATCATTAAATATTATTTGAGTCGTGTAGGAATTAAAATAATTTTGTTAAAAATAAATTTATCATTATATTTTGATAATAAATTTAAATAATCTGGAGAGAAACAAATTGTACTATTATACTCACATATATTGTCAGTGAATTTATATAAAAGAATTCCTTTTAATATTTATTAAAATGTTTTCAGGCAGAAATGTAAAAATTTTAGTAACAGTATAGAGTTGCCACAGCAGAATTTTGGACCATCAACAGCATGTTCGCATTGTGGGTCACTTTGGGGTACAATGGATCATCAAGTTCGGATAGCAAGAGGCAGAAAAATGTCTAAATCAGTGAAAAAGATTGTACGATACATAAAGGAAAATCCAGATCAAAAGATTCCAAAAATTCGTGCAACCTTAGCACAGAAATCTATAAAAAATGAGATGAATAGATTGGTCATTAAATGTTCTGTCTGTTCCAAGAACACTGAGTTGCCACTCAAGAAGAAAAGTCACTTAAAGCCAGTAAAGTTGAATAATTCACAAATGGAAACACCGCAAAGTAACCGTAAAAAGAAAAAAAAGAAATCTAAGGACAAAACTGCTGGTTTAAATATCTCAGGTTGTACGCCTGTATTACAATTGAACAAGAAAAACAATAATGTAACGCCTACAATATCACCTGTGATCACACCTAAAATAATTTCAAGTAACAAGAAATCTATTTCCCCTAAAAAATCTAAGAAGTTGAATATAGAGCGATTAAAACGTATTATGGACAATAAAACACCTTCAAAAACAAATAACTTGCATAGTTTTCTAGCCGACTTATGTTGAAAATGTAGATACATATGTATATATTGTAAATATCCGTATAATAATGGATAATAACATTTTTTAATAAAAAGAATAAAATAAGTATCTGAATTTAATTATTAGAAGTATAATTAAAATTTTGAATTTAGAGCCATACCTCTATCTTTAAGATATTAGCATATGGAAGTGGATGTAAGTGGGTATCATTCTTAAAACAACACATTTTGCATTATTAATATAATTCTTATGAGGCTTTTCCAAGTTGCTAAGCTAAGGAGCTAATTTTATTCTCTAATTTAAAGATAACTATTGTTTAACTTTGTTTGCAACTCAAAATATAAATCTTTATTATAAATATCTTATTTTATAATAAGAATATTTTTAAGACAAGATTTAAATAACGATTGTATATAAATATAGTTCTTACTAATTAAGATTAGAAAGAAATCATGAATACGTTTTTAAACTAAATTGTCTATTTCTTAAAAAACAGTAATATAAAGCAGAAATAAATATTTTCAAACAATTATACAATATAACTCCCATTAACAATTACTTTATTTTATCAAGAAGTAAAGAAACGTTGCTTGTATCGATCCACATCTTCAGTTGTTAACAAGTAGAACATGTAGAGATGAACACTATTTCTTCTCGCTGAATGTTTCCGAATGAGACGTTGAATTAACATATAAATCACGTCACATCGAAAGGTAAACAAGTTTTTGGCATTATAACTAAGTGACGTTCGTATTGCACTACTTCTGTTCCTTTATTTTCGCTGTGGTCCTACGTTATTTTCACTTTGTGGGCTTGTGGTCCATGCAAATAAAATAGATACACTATACAATATACGATTTGTCACTTATGGCTTCGGATACGCGCGTCCGTTTTTTTTTTCGAGATTCTCCGCAGTCACTCCAGTGGAATCTCCTGCTTTACGACCTGCAACATCGGAGGATACTTTATGCACGGCGAAGTTGTAGAATTTTAATGTATTCCCGCAGCACATACCTCGCTCGTATCTTATTTACTTCGATATCCGCATAAAAAAGGCAACTCACACAGGATAGGGAAATCGTTATTTACGCAGTGGGAAGTTGCGAATAGCCGCGCGGATCCACAATATTGGACATTAAATTTTTATTTCGCTTTAAATAGCGCATATAGGCAGCATATCCAATAGAATTTTTTTAATTTTTAGAATAAGAATTATCAAAAATTGACAAATGAATAAAATGTATTAGCTTTATCCATACATTTAAATAATTCTGAATTCGTAATGTATACTTGATCAGATATCGTATTTTATCAGATTACTAATCTGAAATATTTTTATGTAGAACTATGCAAAAATGTAATTGAATTGTTAATGCGATTCATTAATACATTATTTTGAAATTCCGCCTAAAATCTATACATACAGAAAAATAGATCAGTTAACTAGAATTGATATTACGAATTTAAATACCTAACGTTAAGATAAGATTTCGTTAAAACATTTCTTTAACTATATAATTATCTATTATTTTATAATTCCTTTAATTACATATTAATCCATTATTTTATTTTATAATTATCTTCTAATTATGCTTCTATATACATTTGTGATCGACGTTGAATTAATTAATTAAATTCCGAATATAAAACGTCTGCTATAATGCATTTTAATTCCTATTATAAATTATATTTTTCTTTAATTTTTTAATTTCAGCAGACTGACTAAAATGAAATTTTATTCTATAAAAGAATAGAATAGGAAAGAATTTTTTTTAAATATAGAGAACAATTTCGCACATTATATAAATTATAAATTGAATTTCATTTAGAATATATATTCTCGTTGATTCTTCTGTTCATCTATCCTTCATAGTGTGCTCGGAAAGAATTATAAGTGTGAATAATACTGCAAAACATCAGCGATACGAGATACGGTTGTTCGATAGTGGTTTGTGGCGATTTATTCACTTTTATGATTTTGTCGAATTCACTTTACGAATGTCTCGTGCACGCAGGAATTCTACTTTCATGCAACTGCTATGTTAATTCGGTCAGTGGGTCACGGCAGGAGATGCGAGGAGGAACCGAAAGAACTGGAGGAACAGACTGGCAGCAGCGGCGGAGGAGGAAGAGGAGGACCAAGAGGACACGGAGGAATCGTGTTAGTCACCTGAATGCAAGCCTTGAGGTAATCCCGCTCGGACATTTCCTGGTCCTTCGCAGGGGGAACTTTTCCCCGTCGGCGCAACTCTTGCTTGGCGTCGTTCAAGTCAAAGATTGCCACGGGATCCAGCCTGCCCTTGAGCACCAGGCCCGCCAAGTATTCAATGTAGTGCTGCCTGCGGGGGAAAAGTACCCAAGATTTTAGTCAGGCCCACGACATGCGGTTCCCCGCTTGCGTTTACCTTAACCAGATCGTTCCTGTAATGCTCCGGGTCGCGCCCGTACCAGTTCGCGGGCAGTTTCAGCCCGGCGCGTCGCACGCACGTTTCGAGATCATCCACGTTTAGTAAGGGCAGCGGTTCCAGCTGCGTCAAACGGATCTTTCGAACTAGATACTCGACGTAATGAATCCTGAGATACACGGAGGATCTCGTTAGCGATCGACTGGGAGGAGAAATAAGAACGGGATAGGAAAAGGTGGCGGCTTCGCTGCGAGATCTCTCGAAAAAAATGCCTGGAATCGCCGCAAGATTGGGACCAATAAGTATTCCCAATAATATACTCGTGAGTGAGGATGCGTTCAAGAATTCAGACATATACCATTTTCGTCTTTTGTTGTTCATCGAATATTAAACAAGGATAAAATGATACTTCGATGCATCCGAGAAAAGTTTTTAAACGCAACCTGAAATTCTAAAGCCGATCGACGAACACGTCATGGATATCGTATACTATTTAGAATCTTCTCTATCAAGACTCAAAGTTTTGATTTCGAAGAATTACCGAAGTAACTTTAATTGACACGTGAAACTATTTCTATAAATAATTTCTCGGTTATATTTAGGAAAGAAAGAAATACATATTATAATATTTATAATCTTAATTGAATTTTTCTGTCAGAGCTGTTATTAGCAACCTATTATCATTTATAATTGAAATGGATAATGATAAAGTTTTTTAAAACAGATTTCAAAATTTTATCTTTTAGCTTTATACTCTGTCATCTCAATTTTAAATTTTATAAACAAATTTGTAGCGAGTATCGAGTTCACTGTGATGGAGCTTACCTGCACAAACCAGCGTGGCCCTCGACAACATCGGAATTGCATACAGCATCCACGACCCCGGTCGGCGTTTCTTTCTGCAGTTGCACCTTGCATTTGCGTTGTCCGACGGGACCTTCGGTGTCATAATTGATGCCGTTTTCTCTGAGCAACTGCTGCAACTGCGCCGGTTCCTTATCACGAAGGTAGAAGAGGCAGTTGCGTGGATGATGGGCGTGCAGGCCCAGTTTAGCGCAATAAGGGCTGACCGCACATTTTGCTCCCATCATAAAAGCCTTGCCACAACCGCAGCAAAACTCATATTTACACTGGCTGCACGTGAAATGCATGCAACCTATAAAAATTCACGAGCCCTCTTTTTTTCAGCGAGCTTCGAAAAATGTTCCTGTGATATGCATATCGAATAATTTAAAAAAAATATCTCGCCCCATATTTTAAACTCACCCGAGATCGATAAAAAAAAATAACGTGGTATTAAAATGGCCCGCGTATATTAAGATAATATTTGGAATCAACATTCATTAATTCTTCCATTACCATATTGTTTTTATAAAATAAAAGTAATAACTACTACGTATTCTGCAATTTTTATAATAACGGTTTCCTTTTAGAAATATTTAACAAAGAAAGAAGAAACACTTCCAAAAAATATAAATTAAACAATTAGAATGCACTTAAACAATTAAAGTCGAGAATTGAATAATAAAATTTCGTAATAAATAAGATTAAATAAATGTAAATTATCTTTGCAGTAAAGCGTAATATATTATTATCTTCTCAAAACAGTATAAAAACAATAACCATTGCGGAATTTGTATTCTGCAATTTTGTATAGCAATGGTTTTCTTTTAGAAATATTTAATGTCAAAGAAAAAAAAGTGTTACAAAGCAATTTTTTATGAAAGACGCCAATTAAACTTAAATAATTAAAGTCGAGAATTAAATGATAAAATCTCAAAACAATAAAACTAAATAAATATAAAATTATTTTCTTATTATTATCTTTGCAGTAAAGTGTAATAATAATTGTTACCTCCTCGAGACAGCGAATAACGAAACTTGCATTTAGGACAATCGATGCCATTGTCGGCCAAATGTTTGGCTAAACCTGCGGCTTGATTGTCGGGATCATTCTCGTCCTTCCAAGCGGCAAATTTCTCACATGAGATTCCTTCATGTTGTTTTTCCCACTAAAGTAGACATGCAAAAATAAATTATTGCCTTCTTGTTTAATATAAACATTATCAAAATTATAAAAGCTTTATACATACTGGTCTTCGGCAAAAAGCACAAGTGACAGATCGACAATCGGGACAAATTAAGCGTTTGTGATCAGGATCGGCGTAAAATCCACTTGAACACTGGAAAATAATTTTTTTTTTAATAGTGAATTTGAAGATTGCAATTAAATAATTACCTGAATACACCATTTAAAATTTGGATCCTGCATCAAAGTCCGATCTCTGAGTTTTCTCTGAAAGAGCTCATGAATTGGCGGATCCAGCAGGGTCTTCAATTGGATGTCCAAATTGCTGAAATACTCTAGAACTTCATCTTCACTCGCATCCTTGAGATTAGGCTCCTTACAATACGGACAAACGGCATCCGTGATGTTCCTGTCGCTGATCTGAATGGTGAAGTAATTCTTCGCGCATTCGTTGCAGCAGCGATGTACGCATTTTAGCATGGACACTATCTAAGTGAGAAAAATTTACAAGTAGAGTAAGAAGAATTTAAAAAATAACAATACGCTTTCTTGTTGATATCTCTCTTGTCTGATTCTTGATTATTTTAATAAACTAGAATAAAATTTGTAAAGTAAGATTTGCGAAGATGAATAAATCTAGATAGAAATTTAAGAACACAAGAAAGTGACATTTCTTTTTTGAAATTAATTAAGAGGTTTTACTTTTCGCATTCTTTAATTTTTCAGATTCCTCGCGATAACTGGACACTCACTTGACTCATCGCGAAACGACCAGTGCACAGCTCGCACTCCTGCTGCAAGAAGGCTAGCGCGGATTCTATGCTGGAGCATTCTTTCGCGGCCTGGAGTGCTTCGGTGTCCCCGAACTTGAGAGTTAGCAAACTAGCAGCGACCTCGGCCTCATCGTAATTCGCGGCTCGACCCTCTGCCAGGAGACGACGCGCTATTCTCTGCACACGTGACGGACATAAGATTGCTCCGATATCGGCACGTACGCAGTTTCCACATATGGTATAAAAAGGGTATTTTAGCTTCGTCTACAAATCTCGACCTAAAGTGGAAAGCTTGAGATCTATCGTTTATCGATATATAAACATGGACCATTTACAAGTCTGTGCGTGTAATTAGTACAACATAGGCAGCATTTTGGAGATTATGGAGCATATTGTGCAATATTGACATTTTCTTCACATCTAAATTCAATAGATGAATTATGAAGAACAAAATGAAGTATTCTGTTGCTTAAATTAAAATTATTTCGAAAGTAGGAAGTTCACAATTTTCATCATGCAAGAGAAGAGGAAGTAGACCGCACCAACGTCTAAAAACGAGCTCTCTTTCATTTGATAAATATAAGAAATATAAGTCTCAACTAAAACATTAATATTTCGTCTACTACTGAAATAAAACGATTAAATGATATATTTATAATGGATGCTTATGCATATATAGAACACCTTAAATATTTTACATTTAAAATATGGAGAATATCGAACATAATATTGTATATTCAATTTCCTAATTAAATACCATCACACACATTTTAGAAGATATGTAATATTTCTATTCCTTACAGACAATGAATTAGTCACGACATAATACTTACCTTCGCGTTAGCTACGTCTCGTCACAGTTAAATGATTAACCCATTAACGCGCGGTTAAAATTGAGAGAACACCTATTTGTTGCGTTCGATCCCCTTTCCCACCCACTTGGCATTTCGAGCTGTTTGTAGACATTGGCTTGCCAACGATAGAAAAGGCCGGTTCTTGGCGGCTCGAACATTCGCGAGGACTTTTTGGCAACTGACGTTTTCTACAAGGGAGGGAGGGTCGTGTATCACTTTGGCAACTCTCGTCTACTGACCTCCCGCTCCGTTTTGGGAGATCCTTGTCTCTTGCGCCTGATGCTTTCCCTTTCGGTATTCTCTTCGCCCTCGAACCGACGGATGAAACTGGCTACGAGGGAAAATCGTTTCTTGGGCGCTCGAGCCCGATCCACCCCCTTTAATGTATCATCTTTCTCGATTTTGACCTCTTTACTACCCGTACTCGCCCTTCGACCTACTTTTACGCGTTTATCTTGTGACTCGCGACTCGTGACTCTCAGTGTCTTTATCGCATTGGTCTGCATTGTCGACTGATCTCTTTGCTCGATTTCGCTCGCGACTTCAAGCTTTGTCTCATCCTTCTTCAAGTCATTAATTTGTGACTGGATATTTTCTTTAGAATTTGTATCCTGCTTGATATTCGCTGAAGATGCTGTCGCCGAATCTATTACAGCAATGTTAGAATCTGCTTTAAGATTCTGAGAAATTTCTAATGTCTTTTCATTAATTTCTGAGTTTATTTCCGACCGAGGTAATTCTACGATCGTAGTAGCAGTTGGTGCTTTCAAATTATTTTCTTTATCTTTTTGCGTAACCTGAGAATTACTCTCCATTCTGTTTAAAATGATGGCTTCATTGTCATTTATTTCGTTGTGTATAACATCGGTCTCTTTATAAAGCACTTCAACTTGTTGCAAAGTTTCGACTTGTTCATTCATCTCTTCCCCTTCGGACGATAATTCTTCATATACATCTTCCACCGAATCTTCCAATTCACTTGACTTAATCTCCTGTTCATCGACCGAGTCTTCGGACGATGTAGAATCATGATCGTGGCTTTCCGTCTCGTACGAATAAGTGACGGCCTCACTTTCCTCGGATTCGCTTGTGCGTTCTTCTTCAGACTCCGATATTTCAGACCTTATCTCATTTAGCGTTTTCTCCAACAACAACTCCGCGTCCGTGAACTCCTCGACAGAATTGTATTCCGAGTTATGATCAGAAATGTACTTCGCTGTTCCTGTGTCTTCGTCCTCTTCAGAACACTCGGAATCGGAGCTGAAAGCATCCGAGCTTTCCTCGATTGCGTTTTCGACTTCCAATTGTTTGCCAAGATCCGCGGACGGATCGTTATGCGTCGAGTTCGACGCTTGTGAATTCTCGTTTAATTTCGATTCTATTGACTTAACTTTCGGAGGTTCTTCGGTTTCTTCATTTTCCACAGTACTTTCTTTAGCATGAGTCTCTTCCAAGATTTGCTTGTCTTTCACATTTTCTGTAATTTCAATCGCTCTATCATTAGATTTAATTTGATTTCTCTTCAGTTTGTTAGAATTCTTAGAATCAATTTTCTGCATGGTTGACGAGTTCAATACATTAGCTTTTTCCGGAATTTTTAAAGATAATTTCGAAATTGCTGGCAACATTATTGGCAATTTAGTTGATGCGCTCTTCAATAAAGACGTGTCATTTAAATTTATTTTAGAAGAGTTTGATGAGGCACTATCTGTTAATTGCGTGATTTTTCGTCGCATTAGAATGGGTATTTTTGACGGTAAAAACGATTTAGATTTTGAATTACATTTTTCCATTTTTATTAAAACTTTATCGTCGTTCGAAATTTTAATTTTGTGATTTATCTTCTTTATTGCTTGATTTTCAAAAGTTTCCGGTTTTATATTTTTTGAGCCTCCTGGATTTTTATTTTGAATATCTTTAATAATTTTATTTTTAGGATATTCCGGCGTTCTCTTTTTAAAATTTTCCAATTTATTTCCATTATATTTTTTAACAATAGGTACTTTAGTTTGCGGTTCGAGATTGATCGCGTTATTGACTATCGATATTTTTTCTAAATCGGACATAAAAACCTTTTTATTATCATTTACTTTAATATTTCCCGCAATTTTTTGCACGCTATTTAGTGATTGTTTAACAGTTTTATCTGGTTCTTTTGCAACTAATTTATTTTTATTGTCTGCCTTATTGTTCGCGATATACGTGGGCTTTAAGAGTTCTTTAATTCGCGATTCATTGGACTGCATTGCTCGATTCGACCTTTTAGTAATCTCACTAGCCGTTGCTTTCGCTTTTGTGATGGTCGTACTGTACGGACTTGCGCTTTTCCGTGCTAAATTTTTTCTCGGTACGCTTGCTGATTTTTTTACTATCTTAACGGGCGATTTTCTTCGAACGATCTTTTTAAGAGGCGATCTCGACCTACGACTCACGACGGATTTCGCGATCACGCTTTTACGAGATTGATTTACTTGTTCTGTATCTTTTTCTATCAAACTTTCATTATTCGATAATTTTGATGGCTCAACCTGTTCGTTAGATGCTATGATTGAAATTTCATTTCCGGACGAATCGACATTTTTCGCATTTTCCATTGTATCAACACCTTCGATCTGACCCGTTTCGCGTTCAACGATATTTGCGATATTTTTTATCGGTGCACAATCATTTACCGTTGTTACTGGTGATTCTGAGACCTTTATTTCAAAAGTGTCAGGTATTCCGGGCGTCGCGTCGTTGACATTTGCTATAATAGAATCCGAGAAGGAGTCTTCGTTGACTGTTGAAGCGATATTTCTCTCCTCAGTCGGTGTTGTAAAGAATATATTGAAATTTTTAAGCGCATGTAAGATATTTCTTGTCGTTGAATTTGACATTTTTATGTCTTGTCTCTTGTCATCGTGAGATTGAGAAACTTCGTCTCTGAGATGAAGTTCTTCGTCGCGATTTATGGGATGCGAAATACTTTTTTTCGATTCTAAGGAAAGAACATATTCGACAGATAATCGAGGAGACGTATTATCTGGTATGTCGTTATTACTATTTGATAATTCATTTAATTGACTATGTACATTTTCATCGGGAAGTTTATTACTACTTGCAACAGAGCTGTTATCAATAGAGTTTGGAATTTCAGGAATAGATACTGTTTTACTATTCTCTGGAATTTTAATGTCTTTTGAAGTTTTGAGGTCACTAAAGCTGTTTGATATTTCAAGATACGAAATATTTTTAGGGTAAGTATTGACATCAAGATTATTTTTTGATAAAGAGGGTAATATTTTTGTATATGTTATGTGATTATGTGGAAGTGTAATTGTTTCTTGATTCTTTGTCGAATTAAATAATTGATCTTGATTTATAATATCCTGTGAATCTATTAAAGATTGAACATCTGAGGTCTGTTTAATCATTAAATTGTCAGATTTTTCCAAAACAAATGTAATTTCCTTTTCTTGATTACATAGATTATTTAAATTCATTTCCATGGCGGCGTGCGAGTGTGTTAATGGTGGTACGATACTTTCAATGGTTCGCGATTGAGTAATGGATAAATTATTGGTCGTATTTTGCTCAACAGGCACGTTTTCTTTCAACGTAGTTCCATTTTTATCGTCGCTCGCGGGAGTGTGATATGTGACCGAAATTGTCTGTTCTACTTTTTCCGAAACGTGCACCGCATTTTTCGAAACGATCGGCTTTGTATCATTTTTATCATGACGCAATGTCGTTCCTTGATTATCGAATATTTCGACGAGCGGTAATTTAATGTCGAGAGAATGATCAGAAGATGAATTTACTTTTGCGAGAGATAAAGTCGACGAGATTGATGAAGCTAATGTTGAAACATGCGCATGAGATGAATCGTTTAATTGTCGCTCGTCCAATTTGTTAATATCCTGTTTATTTGCCATATTAGTCACGTTCATTACTTCATGTGAAACAGTCGAATGATCAGCGTTAGAATTATGAACGATCGATTCTTCTGGTGAAACATTTATTTCCGTTATTGATTGAGAAGCAGATTTTCCCACGTTAAAATTATTTATAGAAGCTAATGAACTTTTGTCTCGTAACAAGTTATTTTTTAGGAGTGAATCAATGTCCGTATTATCAATGAGAAGTTTTTCATGAGTTGTTTTTTTGGAAGAGCTTTCTGCTTCCTTTGATGACGATGATGCATCAGTCGAGCAATTATCGGATGTAAGCTCGAGAGATCTTTGAACGCCAGATTGATCATGCGTTGAAGATATTATTAACGGTTGCACGTAAAAACTCGATAATTCACCTGAATGCATTTCCTCGGCTGATCTTGCCTTCGACACGGTTTCGTCTCCGACAGATTCTCCTTGATTATTATTTCTTGCAGACACGTCGACTATCTCTAAAGAATTCTTACGTGGATATATTTCCTCGGCGACGTCCGTTTGTGACGCTTCAGCTATTTCTATATTTGATGTTACCGCCTCGTTCATGACCCAAGATTCTTCACGAGTGTCTTTGTCCATTACATCCACCGAATCGGAAAACGTCAGATCCGTTGCAATGTTAGTTTGCGAAATGTTAGACTCGTCCGTGTCTGTACCTACCGATCTGACATCCTGATGTTGTTGCTTAATGTCTGGAACGCTCGACCGAGACTTCACCATCCGAGATTCCGGAACCTTAGATCTTGCGATTTCCTTATCGATAATCTTGTTGCTTTTCAATTTTTCGGAACTATTCTCCAAATGTTTACCTTCTTGACCTTTTCCCGAAAGCGACTGCGATCCAGTTTTGTTTTCAAGCACGGCTGCGGAACCGGGCTTCTGCTCAACATCAATTTTTGAAGGAACATCTGTTATCGTTGACTTCTGAAGAGCGTTAATGTTCGTCCTGTCAGTGATTTCGGCCTCAGACACGTCAACTTTATGGTCATCAATTTTCATGCTGTGTAAGGTATTTAACTGGTTCATAAGTTGCACATCGGAAGTTACGTTGACATCACCTTTCCCGGGCGACAGCATTTGCATCGCTGTTATGAACGGCGTCAAAAACTGTTCCGGCAGTGATTTCACGGCAGACAGCAGAGCTTCCACCGTTACGTTATGCGGCTCGTCGTTCTGCGTGGGGATTTCCTTTATAACACGCTGATCAAATTGCTCCCGTGCGGAAAGATCCCTTTCGGATGCGCTCGCGTGTACTTTCTCCGTCACGTTCGCCGTATCCGCGATTGAGGATTCGTCCCGCGATGCATGCGGCAATATATCGGCTCGTTGGGGAACACTCGAATTTGAGAAAGAGGTACGAAGTGCTCCGCTCAATTCTACAGACTTCCCAACTTCGACGAGTGACTCGCTGTTCCCCATCACGGTGCTCTGTCTTGCTATATCAGAGGGTAATTCAGGACCACTCAAAGTTTCCTGGCGCGTAGAAGAGGACTGACCCGGTTCCGTATTATTCGTTGTGTCAAGCGCAGGAGTTCTATGTGATGAGGATACTTCAACTCCGGCGTTATTTGGTAATAATCTTTCCTGTTCTTCTGGTAAATTCGTAACTTCCGTCGCCACTGCAGTTTCATCGATCGATGTAGTCGAGGTGTCAGCACGCGTTTCTCTCGTCTCTTCGTACAACCGCGAGGTTTGTTTCACTTCATCGTTCTTCTGACCATCAAATTTTAGCAGATTGGATTCAGTAATTTGCACAACACTTTTGTCGGGATCAATCGTCGATGATTCTCCGATTGAATCAGCGTTATCAATTTTCGAGGAGTATTCAAGCGTGTGTGAGGAGTCCATTGCACTTGTCTTCGCGAGATCATCGAGTGTGGATGCGGGAATTTCTGTGGACAACGCGGCATCTACTTGGTCCAAGCCTTCTGTTGGTTTCGTAGTGTTCAACGAGTACTTTGAGTCATCCCGCGAATCTACGGTCGTCTGTTCTTGCCGCGTGATCGTAAGATTGCTTGGCTCCGCTACGTCGAGCGCTTGTACGGCCCTTGGGACCAGATTTGCATCGATTAGAACAGTGGGCTCATCAGAGTAGTCGTACAGATTATCAGACTTATTATTACCCAATTTATTCGGGGGATCTTTCTCGTGTCGCCAGTTATCGGTCAGTTCTCTGAGGGCTGCCAGTTGCTTTTGAAAGTCGGCCTGCAACGCCACGAAATGATCAACAATTGGTGACATTACCTGCTTCTGCGCTTCCGTATCGGACACATTCGAAACTTGTTCCGTGGAACCAACCCCCGTCCCACCACCGACCGCACCCGCTGCGTCTGCAGCAAAAAGAAAAATCAGCGCATATCGATGATCTTTATTTCTTCCTCGAATATTAAGCCCTTGTGACTCTTTTATAAATGTGCCGGTACAAATAAAATAAATACAAATTTAGAATAGAGTGCTAATAAGTCTAGCGCAAACGATAAAATGTGCTAGATAGTTACATTTGATAAAATAATATTAAGAAGGATTAATCTTATTAGCCCTCAAACGTGAGTCAAGACGAGTCGAGCTAAACTCTTATTAATCCTATTTTAATTTTGTTATTTCAATTTCAAGAGTCTTTATTCTTGTTCGTTTAAAATATTTAATCTTTCACTTTTAATTTTCTAAGATTATATATATTTTTCTATTGCATATAGGGAAATATAAGTCGTTCTAATAGTAAATTGTAGTACATTATAAGTAATATTGATTAGTAAAATTTCATATTTCAGATTGCATATAAAGCAAAATGGAAAGAATAGACATCTATATACTTTTAAAATCTATACAATATTAAATAATAAAAGAATATATAAAAATGATGCTTACTACAAAATAATATTATATAATATTTTTAAATATTAAATATTAAATATTAAATATTTAAATATTGAAACATTGGAAAATACTATAAAATTATCATAATTGGCGTACATCAAACATTCACTGACCTTCGTGCGGTGCAGCCTCCTCGTTTTCCACCCCGACCGGAGGACCCCAGATCCTCATTAAAAAGGGTTTGAGCTGATTCTTCTGCAACTCAAGCAGAGTAGCATCTTCGATACCAGCGTTATTATCGAGAGCTCTGATAACGTCAGTGAGCGCAAAATTTCCCTTTGCCATGATCTGTTCGCACTGCCAATCGAAAGGACGACAAATTAATGATAATCAAAGTAATCTCATCAAAGATTTTAAATATTTAAATTTTTCCTCGCACGTACTTTCTGCTGCCTGTGTTGAATAGCTATCGCAACTGCATTCCACATGTCGCCCTTGACTGATCGTAGGGCCTCTTTCGCCTCGGCCGGTGAGAGCACACCGATGCTATTCTGCTTCAATTCTTTGCCCTGCGCGGTCACTAAAACCTGCACAGTCTCCACCAGATGCGGCCACTGCGTCTGAAGCCACTCGATAGGATTCGGTGCGCCTTGCGCCAAAGCGACTTGAACGTCGTCGGTCGTGAATCCCTGCTTCTCGGCTTCCCGTAGGAGCTCTACTATCTCCAATCCTTGGCGGGTCAACGTGGAGACTGTTTGACTTGTACTGGAACCTGCTTCCGTGTATCTTGATTGGCTGGGTTCCTGAAACCAATAAAAGCACATTGCCATCAATGATTGTCTCATCAAAAATTGG
The DNA here is from genome assembly GCF_001594075.2 of Trachymyrmex cornetzi. Lineage (NCBI taxonomy): Eukaryota > Metazoa > Arthropoda > Insecta > Hymenoptera > Formicidae > Trachymyrmex > Trachymyrmex cornetzi. The sequence continues at coordinate 574,253 of NW_017300081.1, read as the reverse complement.
TAAAAGCATGAGATTGCAGAGCCAGTGGACGATGTTACTTGATATGGGAATAGTCACAATTGTGATGGGTTCCACTGTCATAGATTATCTTTAATATGCTCTGTTAAAGCGCGTGTTTAATATACCAGAAGTAGCAGCAGCTGTAAATGTATTACGCAAATAAGCATAATAAATAATAAATATACATAAGCGATCTATTAAGCGGTTGGAGGATGCTAAAAAAATTAAAATATCATCCTGCCTACGCTCACACCGAGGCTAATTATCGCAGCGGTTAGATTGAGGATGACGAGGTGTACAACGAAAAATTCGTCAGGCTTGAGTTCGTAAGCGAGTTTTACCCTGGAACGATAATAAAGATGGGACGAGTCGGTGGAGTTTCTTCTGGTCCGCTCTCTGCTTCGGTGATCGATTATCAACTGCTGAAGATACTGTTCCTGCAACGCTCGCGGATACAAATCGGGACTATTTACGAATCCGGCTTGTTCCTGAAACAAATGCTTCGTCTTGTTCCTTTATTAGAACGCACAAAGACCGTGATCGATCACGTATCAACGCGAAAGATGCAAAACATCTTATTTCTTACTAAAAAAATATTTTATCGATGATTTTTTGATCGTAGAGTTTCTGATTGTTTTTATTTGATATTTAATTATGTTTTAATTTATTCGCAAATTTTCGCTCACCTCACCATCGCTATCATCGTAATATGAGTAACTCTTTGACGTTGCTGTCGACGCGGATCTTCTGAGAGTCCCTTTTGCAGGGAGATAGTCGTAAGTCTAAAATATTTTAATGCAAAATTTATTTTCATTTAATTTTATGTTTAAGTAATATTTTCGTCCATATTTGTTCGTAGAATATGTCACAAACATAAATAATATCTCACTCAAACAATTCTTACTTGGGTCGAGATGCTCTGCGGTGGAGGAGATGTTCCCGTAGATACCGAATGGCTCTTCAAAAGTTTCCCTCGAATCTTTTCCTCATCTGACATCGTGTTCGTATTGTCTGCCTTCGAAGTATTCGCAACCGAAGATGTTAACACCGAGGATGATGCTTCTGAGGACAAATTCCCATCGACTGGCGATGTCGTGTTTGTCGATTTCAACGACGCCTCTTTTGCTTGCGAAGCTACAGCTGTGATCGTAGTTTCAGAGTTCTCTACGAGAGAATCATTGTCTGGAGCAATCGCTTCTGAAAATCATAAATTTGCCCCATGATTCAGTGTGATTGTGAATTATTTTACGCTATAGTTAAATTATATGTTTATGGAGATATAAAATCGATTGATATCGCGTTTCCAATAGGATATTTTTGTGTATCATATCATTTTCAAGGTCAACCCAAAATATACATTTATAACATTTTTATCATTTTTACAAACGAAAAGAAAAAATAAAATCGAGAAACAAATAAGTACTGCTGGAAAATTTTGGTATATAGATAAGCTAAAAATATTGGTATTATATTGCTCGTATATATACATGACTTTTTTCTATTAATTACTAATTCCTTAATTAAAAAATCTGTTAATTTGCCAATCTATTAGGTTTGTACCGCCACAAATAAACATATTGTGTATCTAAAATGTATTTGTAATTATCACAATTAATATTAGTATTATATACTAGTAATATAATAATGTATTAATATTTGATATCAATAAACTGATATGCAAAATCGATTTTGACGGATGATTTTAAAAGAAATAAATTTTAACAAAACTTTACTGCAGTATAATTTCTTTCAGTTTATAATGAATAAATCTTTTGCCGTTGACGCGTTTTTAGCGTCGTCTAGCCAAATGCTTTGGCAGTGATTTCCATCGATGGTCTATCCCGGAATAAAGGAACATATGCCAAATGCACGCTCGTGCTTGAATCCGTCGCATCGCTTGAATGAATAATATAACGCCTCAGACATGAACAGAAGATGGCCGAATTTCAAATACGACTATGCATTTGGTGCCGTTGGTAGCGTTGTACGAAAAACAGTTTCCATGTCTCTTTATTATTCATCCAAGGGAATACATCGAAGGTGAAGAACAACCAGTTGTACGGCTAGTGACTGCCGCTTTACGTAAAAATAAAAAAAGAGAGATAAAAAGAGAGAGAGAGAGAGAGAGAGAAAGAGAAAAAGAAAGAGAGACGTGTACAAATGTAATCCGGGTCATCCGCATTTCTGGACAGGAATACGCGGGTGGGCATCACATAGAATGGAAGCGTCACGCGTGACGTCACTTGGACAACTTGGTACCGAAGGAAAAGCTGATTTTACGCTTCGGTCTACCTTTATTCTTAACGGATCCGCTGTCGCCGCTCTCTTCGCTGTTGGAGATCTTCTTGGTCCGCTTCTCGGGATCGTGATTGGGATCGCCGACGTTATTTGATATCTCATTTTTCGGTGCTCGCGGCTCAATCGGCTCGATCACGGGGTCATCGTTCAAGATGCTTGGTGGCAAAGCGCTACTCTTCGTTTTGCAGCAAACCACGCAGACGCGATCGTTGATCTTGTTGATGAAGGTGCAATGCTCGCAAGCCCATTCCTCTTTAGGAATTTCCATCGCGACTGTTTCATCGGACGCGATTTTCTTGGATGATGCACTTGTACTTCCGACTGTGTCTCTCTTTTCTATCTTTGGTTCCTTCTGAGATTGAGACGTTCGCGTTTGCTGCTGTTTCGTCTCAGTACTGTTCTGTCTCTTCTGTTGAGCTTCGGCAGTTCGTATCAAATCCTTCGACTGACGGTCTTTATCAATCGATCGCTGACGATCTGTAACTTGAAGATTACCTATTGTTTCAGGTAAAGCTGAATCTTCCTTGTCCCTCTCCTTTCTTATCGGTATTTCTTTAGAGGGCGTTTTTCTGACACTTTGATTGTCGGATTCAAAAGAAGATTTTCCGGAACTTCGTTTGTTGGAAGTTTGGTCTAAATTATCAAAAGTATCCTTTTGCCGGAACGACTCTCTTTTCGTGAGGAGTTCGCGCTCTCGCGAGATATCACGCCTTTGTTGCTCTTTTCTTATTAAATGTGATTCAACTTCGTCCTTATTCGCGTGATCCGAGTGTCCTCCTTGAGAAGACTGTCTTTCCAGAAGACGCGTTCTTTCTCTAGGTGTTCTTTTTGGCGAAGCTACTTCTCGAGAAGGCGTCTTCTTAATCTGACGATCGCTGTCAAAGGACGATCTACGAGAATCGCGATGAGAAGATCGTTCCAGATCATCCAACATTATGTCCCTTCGAAGGGATGACGCCCTTTTCAAAGCGTTCTCCACCCTCTCGAAATGATCGTCAGATGAGCTCGTAACTCGTGCTCGGTTCGGCGTATTAACTTTTCGATCAGAGGACTCGTCGTCGGTACTTCGCCTTCGGCGATCGCGATAAGTTCCATTCTGAACGCGATCCAGTCGAGGATCCATCTTGGAAACCGAACGATCATCGTGATCGTAACGTCGTCCAGAAGAGATAGTGTTGCTCTTTTGAAATTCATCATAGCTTTTCGAGGATGTCGAGTATCGTTTACTGGACGGACTTTCGGACCATTGGTCCTCGGCATTCATCACTTTCTCCTCGGTCATTAATCTTCTAAAAAATCAATCATTGACGTGTAAATATGATCGCGAATGAAATATACATATTTAAATATTGACAAAATTAAATTTATATTTCACAAAAATTAAAATTCTATAAAATTATTTGTTGTTCCAAAAAAGATAGATTGATACTCGTACATTCTTACATTTAAAACCGTCTCAAATATAGTTTTAAGATGTCATAAATTAATTACAGAATTGTCTATTAGCTTCTCAAAATATTAATTAAGATGATTTTGTAATAAAAACCGATTATAGTATAAATATTAACTGTTAATTTTTGAAATAAAAAATGATAAAATATTATCAAAACGGTTACAATGATCGAATATAGTTAATTAAAAGTTAATATGTTTATATAGCATATATATTTATTCACAAAATTTTGTGAAAATGTTTCCTAAATATCAATTATATTAACAAGGCTAATTTTTATAATATTGATTTAAACATCCAAAATTTTAAATTATCGAGAAAAATTATTTTCATCTATTATATAATTTTCCCACTTACTCTCGTCGACCTCTGGACACGAGACTTCTAGTATCTTCGTCGTGATAGCTTCGTTGTCGTATACTTCTGGGAACGCTGCCGCGTCTACTTCTGGATCCACGGGAAAGTCTATCGTCTATATCGGACTCGTCGGAGTTCTCAGAACTCGCATCCGATGGTGACCCGGGCGACCTCTTCGATCGCGATCTTGAAGCATAAGACTTCCTGGATTTCAGACTAGGAGATGGAGACGCTGGTCTCGATCTTCTAGACTTAACGCTTCTGACTGGACTGTGCCCTCTAGAAAGAGATCCCGGATAATGCGAAGGTAGCATTTGTGTTGACGGATAGCCCATGGGATATCCCCACATGCTTGGATGATGTAGGCTCAGATTGGAACCTCCCATCGACACATCCCAGGAGTTAACCGGTGGGTACCACATCGGCATGCCGCCGGGTCCGAGATGTGCCATTGATTGGGCCTGAAATAATTTTATCTATCACGAATCTTTTTGCGGGAGTCAGATTTTTAGTCTAATCTTCTTTTTGAACGTTTGGAAGATAAATGAAGACTAAAAATCTAATAACAGTCAGATTGATAATTAATGAAATATATTTGATATTTGTTTAAAAACACATTCAAAATACCTGATGCATTCCTGAATTCCACATATGAGCAGCGGTCAAGTCGCAAACGCTGGCTGATTGTATCATAGTTCTCGGTGGCGGCGGAGGCGGAAGTGGCGGTGCCGGTTTTGGACTGCCTACGCTGAGTGGTCTTCCGCTTAAAGTGTCCCTCGTATCAGCGGATGGGTGTCGTCGCCTATTCGCATCTTGAGCCCTCATTACCTCTTGGTATTTTCTGTATCTCTCCTACAAATTTATAATTATTCCAGTTTATTTCAGTTTTTAAAATAAAGAATAAAGTTGTCAAAAATTCAACAAATGGACTTATTACAATGATAAAATAGTAGCAAAAAAATATATCAAACTTATCAGAAATAAAGATGATTTTACGAATACATAATTTATCTTAATAAAAAAAAGTAAGTCAACTTCGAGATTTAATAAATAATTAAATTTATAAATACTTATTATTTTATCTTGTCCATTTAATGAAATGCAATTAAAAACTATAATTTTGAGAGTTCCTTTATCTATTTAATATATTTCATAATCTTAGATATCTCTCAGAGTCTAATTCTGTTAAAATAAGGCCATTTAAAACAAGGCCTTTAATAAATAATTTTGTATGATATTATAACTCGTCTTACCTGTAGAGTAGTCATTTTGTCTGTTCCTGAAGCATCATTGGAAGACGTGTTTAAAGTATTCGTAGATTTTGACACTCTCGCGCTCGAGTCCAGCGATGGTTTTGCATTGGAAAAATTGCGCTTCAAGCTCCCCACCTTGTCGAGCAAAGAAAGTTGCGCAGATCCTTTGATTAGCGCTGATTTAGCCTAATTGTAAGCGCGAAATTTTAACTTAATTACATATTGTGGATGTAAGGAGAGAACAACACTCGGAATATGTCGTCGAGAATTGTAGATGTTCGTTTGTAAAACTGTATTGATGTTGGTATTGAAAAAAAAGTTTAAATAATAATGATTGTGGCGAATATATTAAAGCCCTCCTATGAAACATTCTTCTAAAAAAATAAAATAGATTTGAAAAAAGAACAAATAAATAAATAAATATGCAAAATGGCTCATTTCTAGACATCAATGTGCGTCGAGAATATTAAAAACAAAACTCTTAAAAATAATAACATGTCATCAAAAAAATTATCTGTGTCACTTCTCTGAGTGTGGCAGATTTAAACAGCTGGATGGATAGTCCTATGCTGAAAAGAAGGCGGAATACACCGAGTATAAAAATAAGTCATGGTGGTACCCGTAACGGTATGGTACGGGATCGCTACGGATGCCGATAGAGAAAATTATAATCGTGTGCGAGAATGATCGTGTTCACCGTGTTCACCGTAGCCTGCCATATTCACCACTCCATAGAGATCGTTCGCGGTAAAAACGATTCGATTACACGATACGACAAATGCCCAGCATTACGAAGGCGCCGACGCGCTACGTTCGTCATTTCCGCGTCATTACATCAGCAACAGAACTGGAAGAGAGAACGGGTTCAGTGAATACGGCATCAGTGTCTTGCGGTAACATGGTGTATTAAAAAGCAACGACAATATGTACAATAAAATCTAAACGTTAAATAGAATTTGGATGTAGAACAATATCAACGATCATTTAAAGCTCGCAAGGGCAGTAACACTTAAGAACACCTCGGTGTGATGTTTCAAGCTACATCATTTTAATCAACAACGTCGAAAGAGAGTCAGTATTCAACGATTCGATTCCGTGAGCACTCGGCGCGACGGAGACGAGGTCGGATTTGGCGATAAACAGCTCTCGGAGTTAGTCACTGATCCAATCTTGCACGAACGTCGTCAAGAAATAGACACTTGATCGCGAAAATTCATTGGTCGTACAGTCGCAACCTGATCTCCATCGAGCTCGAGTGATCCCGAAGCGATTCTTGGACGCATAGACGCTGGGGAACATCGAAGACGATCGACGATTGACGTCGGTGCCTGGAAGAAGATTCACAAGTAGTCGGGAGTTTCAGGCCAGGACGCAGCCTACCTGAGAGGTCTTGCGATTCCTCCGCGGTGGTGGCACTGGTGGAGGATTCAACAGGTTCTCCCCCTTCGGTGGGAGTGGCGGTTTGCTTCTGCTTGCGTTGGCGGTTAGGATCCTTCTACGGACGTGGCCCTTCCGCTTCGGATGCTTGTGGTTCATGTCGTCGCAGGCCTCGCAGAAGTTCTCGTTGCACGTGTCGCAACGCGCGAACACGTTATCAGTGCCGCACAGGGCGCACTTACCAGCATTCGATTGGGGCATCGAGGGTTTCTGGGCTTGCGGTCGGGTCGGAAACTCGATGATCTCGTAGTCGGGGTCTCCACAGTCCCCGGAGAGCGACGGTGGCGGGATTTTCGGAGGCGTCGGGAGCCGACGATGTTGCTGCTCTGCTTGCTGCTGCGCCTTTTTTTTATCGAAGAAATGTATTCACTTTTGAGATCAATATTATGTAGCGATATATAAACAGATTAATGCTACTCTCTGAAACTTTTAGAGTAAGATACCAAAAACTTTAGAGAGTAAGATTAAATAAAATATATTATAAAATTAATCAATTATTTTGACAAATATATATAAGCACCTTTTTATTTTCTGTAAGAGTTATAAAATTAAAAATTAAAATTAAAAGAAAAGAAACCTACCATGACCCAATGGGGCATGGATCTTGCCATTCGCAACTTGGTGGATGGATTCGATATGGCCATTGGTCGCCATTTTTCAGCTCCCGGGTTCTATGTAATAACAATAGAACGTTATTATTTTCCTTTTTAAGAATCATAATTATTTGTTTCAGAAACACGTAAGAGGCATTGGTGCATCTCCGTCATGCTTATTATTCAAATGTTGCACTAATAACGATCTCATGAAATTCTATTTAGAATTGTAAAATTGTTTTATATATAAGATACGTATATGTGTGTGTGTGTGTGTATTATATACAATAAAATTATTATAGTTACAGTTAAGTTAAATAAAGGTACATCTAGCAGTGGTAATCATATTCAGCGCGGAAACAACGCTTCGTTAAACCAAAGTATCAAAAGTCTAAGCAACTTCGAAGAGCTGGCAGTTTCCAACTGCCATAACTTGTGCCAAGTGTGAATTGATGTCATCGCACCTTGGGTTTACGAGTCCGAAACCTAAATAATTTCAGCGTCGTATAATCGAGACTGTACAAGTGGGTTTCGTCGCGGGAAAGCGTGACGTCAGAACGATGCTCCACCGCCGGAAGCTGGACCGTCCGGATCTATTTTTGCGATCGAGAAAAAGCGTGTTCCGCGTCTAGAAATAAAGTTGAGCCGCGTTGCGCGCGACATTTTTTCATGACGTGGGTGACACCGACGATAATATTTTTCTTCCTATGCGAAATATCGAACGTAATTGAATTTTATTTCGAGATATTTTAGATCACAGCTTTAGACGGAGAACGTATATAATTGATGAAAGAGCGGATGAAACGTAATTGATGAAAGACCTAAATAAATATCTGACATATCCAGAAATTCCTGACATACCTTGTTTATCTGTTATTACAGATCACTAGTTCTCTGTCCACTCGTCTTATTATCCTTTTATTGGATCGCAGTAGCTTGTCGATTAATTGAAGATATCCGTATGACGTTAACAAGACTACGGAAATAAACGTAGCCGCGCAGTGAAAAGCTTTCGCTCGAGAGCCGCGACGAGACGAGAATTAGTTTCTTGAATTAGATTCGATCTCTCGTATCTTTAGAACATTCACTCTTCTGTTCTTCTTGTAGCAAGAACTTTTTTCTATTTTTGTTTCTATTTTACACGACAAGAAAATCCGCAACAAAACCATGAAAATATATACGGAAATTATAATTTATAATTTTCTAATTAAGACTTTATGGCAACATTAGAGTGTCGAAAGAGAGAAACGACTTAATTTATTTAATGAAATTAAATGATATGCAGCATGTATTATTTATTCAATTTATTTATTGTTAAATCTTTTTTTTATATCTCTTTTATCTAAGTATTTCATCTCAAAACGTGACAGGATAAAAGAAAGAACCCAAAATGTAAATCGAGCGCAAAACTATTTCTTGTTGAGATTGCATACGACTGTGCAAGCTGGAAATCATCCAACTTCTAGTTTATCCCGGAGAATTTCTGTTCGCGAACTTCTTTCACGCGCAGACACGTCGCGCATTTTATTCATGTTTGGAGTTTAGATGGCTTAGTTGCTAGACCACCAGATGCAATCTTAAGATCCGTTTATGCTTTCGTCACACTTCCAGCAACGATGCGCGATATTGTATAATTACAGAATAATTAGACAATGGTTAGCGAGAGACGCAATCCAGAAAGGGGGATCTCGAACCGGAAGTAACTGTTACAGTACGAGTATAGAGTTACAAGTTACAGATAACATGCACGCGCTAATTCGCAAGTCTAACTTTCCGCATAGCAGTAGTGTGAGAAATGGGTCCTGCTTTATCTTTCGTTACGTTATTCCAATAGTCGCTGGTACCCGCATAGGATAGGTGCCTACGCGAACACGATGCTACGAGACTAGCAAATTGCGAAGTAACGACGTGAATTTTAGACGCCATGCAATAAATAATTATCTCGAGATGTGAATTTTCGTTTTCTCTAATTAAATCGAGACATTAGCAGTTGAAATTTGAAGAATCTCAAATTTAAGAGTCTCTTCTTTGTTCCCATAAAAACATTTACGTAAAAATCTGTTGAATATTTATTATATATTATCATAATTAAAAATCGCGCTTAACAATCAAATTTCTAATTATATTTTTGTTTACGTGTCTTTAGGAATAAAATTATTTATGCTTTTTAAAAACAAATAAGAATAATATTAATATACTGCTGCCTTTTAACTCTTTTCGCGATTGCGTCAAAGATGTTTTCTGTTCAATTCTCAAAAGATGTAAAGTAATTTGACTCATCTCTTAAATTAGAAAATGAGCACTATTGAGTTGATACTGCTATCGACATTGTGTCCTAAGAACGAAGTTAAATGTACGCGCTGTGCGCACTCCAAGTCGATGCACCATGCGAGCTCCGATTTAGACAATCCGTATCCACGACAGCCGACCTATCGTAACGTTACAGACCGTTTTGTGAATCATGTCGACAAAGCACTGAGATCTTGGGCCAACAATTGGCCAACAATGGTATTCTATTAACGGTGTTTTGTTCAGAACATTCATTATTGAAAAAAATCATTCTTTGCGATACGATTTTACATTTTTAATCATCCAAAATGTAAAATTATGTTGTATCTTCAGTTTATTATCCTCGCAAACGGTGTGTCATTTTTCCTTTTTTTAAATAAGAGAAGGACAAATGGCATCAGCGCTGTACTGAATATCGTTACGGAAGTCCAAGAGGCGGAAGATGCACCGGGGGTTGCACTCGATGGAACGAATATCGACACTCACGTTCATGTGGGACACCTCGCCGGGGTTGACTTTTCCTCCGTTGCATCGCCACCGAAATCTATTTCTGTAACATCGTGTCTGCTGGACCGTTGCCACCGTTCCTCCTTGGTCTCCCCGTTTGCGTAAATATATCGCGATGCTCGCTATGTGCGTGCAGCTTAGATGTTAGAACTGGTATCGCTTTAGGAACTACAACTACGTCCGTTTTGTTCCGAGCGAAAACAATAGCTATTCTTTTCTTCAGTTCTTCGGACAAGCGAATATTTGGATGAAGTATTTGCAGCACTTCTTGGTTTCCCATATCTCAAGTATTAATTCGAATTAAAATTAGGGAAATTTTTTAAGAATCAATTTTTTAAATAATAACAATAATGTAAGGAAATGCCTATTTGAGCTAACACAAAATATTCGTGTGTAATAATACGTATATTAAAATTTTAAATACAGACGTTTCAATCCTAGCACTAAGTCCTCTTCAATGTAAAAATGTTAATAGCCATCCATAGAAACAGAAAATAATGTTTTTAAATTTTTAATATACCTATGTATTATTACACACGAATATCTTGTGTTGGATCACATAGGCATTTCCTTACATTATCATTGTTGTTTCGAGTTTATCTGTGAAGCCTTATATTGTTTTTTAAATGAAGTTATTATGTCAGAAATTAAAAAAATTTTATCAGAAAAAAATAAAACTTATATATAGCTATATCTATCTTGCTTCAGATAATGGCTATTCTCTTTTTGAATAGGCAGACGCTCGATATGAAATATTTGTGTACTCTCTAAAACTTTTAGGGTGAACTGTCTAAACTTTAAAGAGTAAAATCTCACTTTTGAAGATTGAAATTTGAACTACTCTTTTTCAAGATTGGTTCAATTTTCACTCTTTAAAATGAAAGATCCACTTTAAAAAATATACAGAGAGCAGTTTTTCTTAATTCTTAATATTTTATAGTATAGGTTCGTTTATATCTCTCTGCACTCCATTTATACGAACAAGTTCATATTTAATATTAATAGAACAAAGAATTAATGAACCTCTTTTATCCGAACCATACGAATATCAGAACTGTCTCGTCTGACATGTTCGGTTATAAATGGAGTTCTACTTTATTATATTTTTTATTATTAAAATCCGAATTAAAAATTCAGAGAAGTTTTAAGATTAATTTTTATAAATAACATTTTTATCTTTAAAAAATTATTTAAAAAACTTTGCAGGAAAAGAAAAAAGAAATTTAAGCTAAGTCTGTCTCGCTTCGAGCAAAAATAATGGTCGCTCTTTCTTTACTTCTCTAAATAAACAATATAAAGTGTTCGTAGCACTATTCTTGATTTCCAATCCTACATATTTCAAACAGAAATTAACATTAAAAATAAGCTTCCTTAAGAATGAGATTAAAGTTATCTTAAAAATTAAAAAAGTAGAAAGGAAGAAACTTGCTGATGTGTAACATCAAGAAATCTGCAATTATGTTAATCGCGCGGAATATATTAACGGAATGCCAACGTGACATTAGTCGAAGTTGACCGGTCGCAGTTGACTTATGTTCAATCCGTAAATTTACACGGTAAATTTGTTGGCACACCCTGCTATCGCCATGGACATTTACATTTGACGTGAGATTGTCATTACGCAAGTGGGTACCTATTATTTGCATATTACATTCCAATAAGACGATAAGATACAATTCCACTGACTCTATTAAGCTGCATGATTCTTAATTGACACTCTACTTTGTATTGCTACTGCTTATTATCCTTTAGCCTTACGAGGCATGTGCACGGAAATGAGCTCAATGCACTGAAACGTTAGAATTAAATAGAGTATAACTGAGCGCATAAACTTCTGGTAACGGTCGGGCAATATGTAATCTGTTGTTGCCATTATTGCATCATTGCTTCTCTCTCTCTCTCTTCTCTTTTAGCAAATCGCTTCCCACGTACGCGACATTCACGCGCCCATGTGGGCGCGCACACGCACTTTTACCCGCGCCGATCTTGTACTTTCTGCCTAGAAATGGTGACTCCGAGAAAGCGAGTGATATAAGAAACACTTTTAATGTATGACATTCGATGCAAAACAGCGACCTTTACAAAAATTCACGATCCATAAGTTCAGTTGCGTTAATAAACTCGCTCTATCCACAATTCTATTAGCAGCTTCATTATCTATATACGTAACCGGTCCTTGTAGCTATATATTTGTTGCAACATCTGTCGGATCGTCGTGCTAAGTCACTACATTAAGTCATTACACGTGCAGTTGTGGCATAATTATGAGATAACGTACAGCAAATAAATTATACAGTTATTCTTAGTATATTATAATATCATTTGCATGAAACTATAAGCGATATACTTTTTATATGTTTTAACATATTCTTATCTATAATTAGAAGATCCTTTATCATCGCGGCTGCTTTCAATGTTGATATGATCAGAAATCATAATAAACTTTATGGACTACTAATTCTTCCGGAACTCCTTCAGAGAGAAACGATGCAATTATTATATTAATTAATTAAATAAAATTCTTCGAGCAGATAATGGTCTTCTAGGTACAAGATCTTGACGCATAAAAATTTTTATTTCTATTTTTTTAAAGAGAAAAAAAAGGAAAAGAATGTATTCTGAGCACATCTGGTCGTAGTATATCATCGTAAATGATGGTCTCAGGTCCTCGCCAGGTGAGTGCACACGGGAGAGTGACCGTTACGCAGGTAGGACGCAGGTTGGTTCTTCAACTGTAGCGCCACCTGAACCGATCCATCGTTGGTGCCTCAAAATGGCCGTTCCTCTCACCTCAGACCTTCCTGGAACGCCGACGGAGGCAGGTGGCGATATTCAGGTCCGATCTGACTCGCGAGGCTGCCTGGCTTAGTGCCGAGACCTCATTCCAGGTGGCGGACAGCCGAAACGGTGTCACCCAAGACGTCCGTACGCGCTGGAAGGTCGAAAGTGGCTGTCGTGCATGTAATCGCGCGAGAGTAGTACTCGTGGAGGAGTACCTGAGAGTACACTGATGGTATCCACGAGGCGAGTTTGACGGAATCCCGGGATTCCGATCGTGAGGCGTTTCGTTGACAAGTAGCGATCGATATCGCAGCGATCGCTGGTGAACAGGTGGACTCGATCGGTGGTCCGCTTGACTCGCTCCTCTCCGCCGTTCCCTCCTCGTGTTCCTCCTCGTCCGCGTCGCGCGCGCGCGCGCGAGGCTCGCGAAACGGAGCGAGGCGCTCGCTTGGTGATTTCGATGCACGGTACGGAAATAATCGGTAAACCGAAGGGGACCGTGAGTGATATCGCGCGCGTGATCGTTACGTAGTGCTCGAAGCTCATCATTACCTGCGATCTTCCACCTGGCTGCAGCTAGAGTAGTCGCGCCCAAGGTGATACCAAGGACCAGACGACTCGAGAGAAGGAGACATGCCTGGCAGTCACGGAAGTCATCGAGACTGCTCGTGAATGACGCTGAAGCGAGGATTATGAGGACGTACGTATCGCCACTTGAGGATAAGGATAACTCAATATATTCGCGTTTTTTAGAAGCAAGAGTCGCTCCACTTTTACCGGAGCGGAATTACCGCTCCATGGTTACGTGATTTTCGACAAATGACCATGTAGACATTTACCGTGTATGAGTGTGAGGGGTATCATTAGTATTCGTGATTGGCTAAATGATCTGTGTGATTAATGGTTGTCTGTCTTCTGATGATGGTGTATCAATTTTAGAATTTCTCATGATGGCATGGTCATTTAAATAATCTACCGATATTTAAACGACTTCATGGATTAAGAAAGTCGAGCCTACCTGCAGATCTTCGTGAATAATGGGGAAATTTCTCTAGACATTATTCACTAAATTTTAGTAATTATTTAATATTCAGCGTCGATGGCTGGTATGAAACCTGTCGCGAGAGTATCGTGGGACCAAAATTAGGACACGTGCATGGATGCGAATGAACGTATTGATATTTATTCGCACTGTGAGCTCAAAATACTCCAGATCAAAGCATCGCTGTCATATCAAATTTCGCGAATGTTTTCCGAATAACTATAATAATAATAATAATAATTTTCCAAACGGAAAACCGAAAGATTAAAATTCGTAGAATTGGATACACTTCTTACATTGAAAATCAATTGGAAAAGAATATGAAAGACTTCTCGCAAACAACGGTCGAGTTTCAACTTAATTGATTCCACGTTATTAGTTCAATCAATTAAGTTAATAAATACTAATGGAATCAATATTTTTAATATCCCACCCATGAAAGATGATAATATACTTTTTTTATATAATCCTACATTAGTTACGCCATATAAGCCTATTTCTACCAATGTAGATACACTCTAATCTCAGGTTAATTCATTCTTTAGCTTCTTCTAATTCTTAGAAATAGAAGAAGATAAAAAGTAAGTTAAACCAAGATTAAAGTTAACCTACATTGGTAGAAATGGACATTAAAACTACAACTGGAAACATCGTTTTCATGAGTTTCTTTGCGGCAAATTTCTTCATACTACATATTTACAGATACGATAAGAATTTTGCATAATACACTGTTAGATATTGAAGGAGCAATGGTAACCTAATCCCTTAAATTAAATAACATTTCGTTATTTTTAATTTTTATGTTAAAATGTAAAATTAATAATAATAATGAAGGACTCTTGATAATAATACAAATTAAATATAATAATAAGGCATATAAGAGTCAATACACAATTAAATTATATATTAAAAAACGAAATATTACATGTTTCGGTCTTAATATTAGACTCTCTTCAGATATTTACATATAAAAATGTTACCATAATTAAATATTGTACGACACGAGATTGTGATATTTTTTTTCACATTCGACAATATTTAATCATGGTAACATCTTTATATGTAAATATCTGAAAAGGATCTAATATTAAGAGTGAAACATGTAATATTTCGTTTATTAATACATAATTTAATTGTGTATTGACTCTTATACACCCTATTATTATATTTAATTTGTGTTAAAATGTAAATCAATCCATTTCTGTGATTAGTTCCAAAGTAAACATCGTTCATATTAACATATGCAATTAGTAAATAATAAAAGAAATTTAAGTCTCAAATTTAATACATTTTTTTAAGTTAAACTGTTTAAAACTCCATTGTTTTAGTCAAATTAACGATATATTGGATAGGAGCAGTAGCGATTTATACAAATAATAAAAAATAATTCAAATTAGGTATAATTGGACATTATGAATTTAACAGCAGTATCTAAAAACTTGTGTTATATTATACAATTTGAGTATTGCTTAAAAGAATTGATATGAATCTGTCAATTATAACATTAAAAGCTGCGTTATTTCTTTCCTCATTTGGGCGACGCGTTCCGTTATCGCGTCATTTTCACAAAATAACATTCCGCGTATATATCCGAAACGAGAGTCGCGGCCGCATTCCCTGCGATTTACCTCATAATAAAGTTTCTCGTGTCTCACAGCGTGCGTGGCACAGCAGCGCGAGACGCGTGCGTGCGGCTCGCATAAATGCCTAGAAGAAGGTGGACCAAAATGGGGACACGAGCATTCGAATGGGCATTATCGCACAATAAACGAAGCGAGGAATGTCATAAATAAAATAATAAAAATAATGTTTTACGTTACGCTATATAAAGTTCCGACGCGCGTCTCGCTTTCTTCCTTATACTTTTCTAAAATCGCCGCTTTCGATCCCATCTCGTCGTCGACTCCGAACTCCGGATCTCGGCTCGTCGTACCGAAGCGGATTTTATCGGTAACGAAGAAGCCTCAAGAATCACGATTGCGTGGGTACGTGTAGGTGCGATTACGCCATCGGGCTTTTTGTAACGAGCGCCGCGATAAATGACGCATCGCTCTCTCGGATCGCCGGAAGATCGCATAATTTATAAAGGAGCAACGCGTCATTACGCGACCATCCCATCGACGGCGGCCTGTTCCTCGCTTCGGAGTTATGCAATTTAGCCATAATCGTACCGCCTCGGTCGCATTCCATTCGGAGTCACTGTTCTCGGTGTACGCAAAGCGCCGACTGCCGTTGATCGCTGCAGGAGCTAAACGGAAAGTAAATGGGACATAGACTTCAAAATTCTCGAAGTAATTGAAGAACGACCTTGTTCCGGAATATTTGTCAATTTTTCCAAGATTAAACACGTTCTCTTTAATACCGTTCACTTAAACGTTAGTTCGAGAGACTCCCATACATCATCTAACTCGAGACTTCAAAAAGTCACCCTTCATACTTGCGATCGCTCGTGCAAAAGTCTCTCGTGACGGCGAAATTTATGGGAATTTTACGATTTCCGCACTTCGCCAAAGTGCGCCGAACACGGAGTAAAATGTGCGACTTAATGAGACGAGTTAAGGATTTCCGTTACAGAAGAGAGCACGCTCGCTCGGGCAGAGATACGGGCATTAATCGAACAGCATTCCATTACAAAAATTATCGTTCCGATTGAAACGTAGCTCTTGCGTGGTGACGTGTCAAAAATTACATGAGACGAGCGGAGGGATTATGACAGGGTCGATTTATCATATTCTATTAGCGAATAACAGGACTTACACCTGTACGCGGCAACCGTAGGTAACTCAATGTAAGACACTATCGGGCACAGTTGCGTCATAATCAATATTACGCATTATTAGTTCCATCGCCGAGGCCAGTTACCGACTAGCTGGATTATATACAACGCGATGGTAGCAAGCATAAACATTAGCTCGTCGACAAAGTTCGAGCGACATAGTTCGAGCCGCGTATACGATAACGACCGCATCGAGTATCTGACAAAATGAGAATCCGATATTCGAAAACAGAGAAGATGCGAAAGGAAATTGCGAAGTACGAATCCAGAGTCGATTTCCAAGTGTACGAAATTGCACAACGAGAAAAATGTCTGGTTGGATTAATTGAAATTCTGATTGGAAATAGATGAATCAGAATTTTCTAGTTAAATCTACTAAATTCTAATTGTGATAACCGAAATTCTGATTAATATACTTAATCAGAATGTTCTGGTTCAAATATTTTTAATTAGACATTTTTCTCAGTGTAATGATTACAAATTTTAGTAGATCAGTATATATGTGCGTGTGTGTAGTACACTTTATATACATGTACATATCTTTCATACATACTTAATCCTTAACTACAGCTGTGAAAACTACATCTAATTGTAAGTTTTTAAATTCATCCTATTTGAAGTACAGAATGTAAGTGAGGTGGCTCCTTAAGATGATTAATAGAGAAAGCTTTTATGTACGGTTTTTTATCTACAATTTAAAACTTCGTAATATCAATCCTTATAGTACCAAAAAGTTGTACACATTATACAATCGTCCAAAAATTTTCGTTTAGAGTCCAAATGAATCATTGCTAATTAACATCCCTAATAACAGTTTCCTTGAACATTCGGCCATACAGCACAGAAGCTTGCAGCAACATTGCTGCAACATTTTCAATATTATTACAATATTGCTGGAATATTGCAATGTTGCTACAATATTGCTGGAATGATCTGTGCAATATGAGTTAAATATAAAAATAAGTCCAGCGTGATCATGAACAAATTTTTACGACAATTCCTCGGTGCACAGGATTTTGCCGAGAGTCAACGAACTATCCGAGAACAGGTCATACACACCATGGCCTCATTTACAAAGAATTAGCTCATACTCTCGCGATGCGAGGACCGTGATACGCACGGCGACGTACGTACAAAATGCTTTCTCCCGATATGGCGGCGTGCACCTCGTACTCATTCTTCGGAAAGAGGAATCTTCCAATATGTTCCATTGGTACGTCATCACCGGGATCGCGATTGCTTTTACCGCGCGCATTTGATTTAATCGTGGCAAAGACTTCGTTAGAAAGTAAAAAACGGGAGCGATGACCTCGCCAATTGGCTGTGGAAAACCTTATTTCATGAGAGAAAAGGAGAACCAGAGATTAGGCACGTGTCGCGTTTCATGAATGCGTTGCTAATAACATGTCGCAAGCGCTATTGTCCCTACCGTCTATACGAAGAATGCCATGAGCGTTCTGTGAGCGTTTCTGCGAAGTCGATTGCAATTTCTAATAGCCGATTAAATTGTGATTTTTGATACTTGAGGTAGAAATTGGATTTTTTGTTATAATATTTCTTTTACAACAGAGTGCACAATATACTTACTTTAATTTTATTTTACAATACGTAAATTTATTCATTTTCTATTATATAAAAAATATATAAAAAATATTATATAAAAAAAAGAATGGTTATGCAAAAATATTATATAAAAAAGAAGAATGTTTATGCAAAAATATATGAATTAAGTAACTTTACCTCATCGTTAATTATCTAAATGTTTATTCAAAATATTATTCAGCAGCGAGGGAAAGTTGAGAAATAATTTAGTGTCTGTAAAATCTCAATTCTAAATGATAGTTATTTGATTGCTGGTCGCTATGATGGCGGTATTATAAGAATTTAGAAAGCATTGCGGTCAGATAGATGCAAGAAGTAGTGCGTTCAGTCAATTTAGGTAGCTGCACTGATGTGTTTTTCCATAACTCGGTTTCACAAAAGATTGTCAACTGAGAACTTGTTTTACAAGCAAATAAATTGAAAAAGAAATAAATTTACGTATCGATAATAAATTATTTTTCTATAAAGAAGAGAATGTCGACTGGAGTATGATACTGTAATATTTACTTCTTATATTTAACTCTCAGTATTTAGACTTATCGTTGTATTTATGACTTTAGATTTTTGTGCAACTATGTTAACGCATTTAATAACATGTAATTATCAATCTAATATATGAGAAAGAAATAACTAAGATGATAAGATTAACGGATTCGTAGATGTATATTAATAATGAGATTTGTAGAAATTCTATTAAATGCTCACAGCTGAACGTTACGTGGGAAAATCTCGCCGACGTTACCATAGCCATATTCACTGTCATTAAACATGTTGCAATTGCTTCTTTAGTCGCCCACTTCATGAAGTATTGGTAATGTTTCGTTGCAAAATTTTACAGGAAAGTGTCGGCGATTCAGGCTCGCCCCGTATCCTTCCTTCTCAGATCTTACTACGGATATTATCATTATTATCTTTCAAAATCCTCGATGTGCTTGGCAACGCATCCAATATGAAGGAGCACCGATAGAATTAGAAATTCCACGATAAAGCAGCCGCACGCGATAACAGTGTGCAATTCGGGCTCGCCGGGAAGAAAACTCGCTATTGTCGAATTGGAGCGTAAAACAAGCTACATTCGCGTGTTACGAACGCTGAGAAGTCTGCTGGCGTAATTAACAGTTGCAAACTAATTATTGCGTATAATTCCTTCACGTGCGTTTGATTCCCACCTTCGGCATCTCGCGTATTCATATCCGGTGTACGAAAGAAATTATTAAACACATAGCAGCGATTTTACTTAAACATTTCTAAATTGAAAGTATCAAATAACAAAGTACAGATAATATGCAAGAAACATAGAAATTAAATGCATCTTCGTAAACCTGATATTCTCATCCGTTATTTCCACTCAAATTAATTAAGTAAAAATTCTCTCGTTTTAATACATTTATCTATCTATTTCAATACAGTTATACCTGTTCGGTATAATTAAACAAAAATAATTACATCTATAATTTCTTCTTTAAGCGTATCATAATTCTTGTAGCAATTTTCTATCAATATAGATTAATTTTCATCTCTCAGTTCAACTTATTTTTTATCTTTTTGTAATTTTTGAAACTAGAAAAAGATAAAGAATTGAAATAAGATTAAAATTAAACTACAGTAGAAACACGCACATTAACGTAACAGATTCACTTAACGCATGATTAATAATTCAATTTCACATTCGCGCAATAAATTCCGTGATTAGAAATCGAGACTAGATCGATTGCGACATTTTCTTTGAAAGAAAAATCAAAGAGAAATTAGAAATGTACGGTTATGCTACGCGAGTCATGTGCCGATCTCTAAACAGCCTGTAATGCCCAGTTATTCGTCTCGCCGGCGTCGCCTTGTATTTATCCTGGCGGTGAGAGGTAATTTCTCTATTCCCTGATCGAGGCCTTTAATTTCCAAGGTCGCACGGATCGAGAGCGAAACACTGCACCGTACAAGACTGCAGCGAGCGGTGATCAGGACGAGGAGCCGGAGGATTCCGGTGAGGGAAGAGGATACTGGCTTCGCCAAGGCGGTCCTTCGAGGCGGGTATCATGTATCGACCGAACTTCTACGAGAGCACGTGTCTGAGATGCGCTCAGACCGTTTACCAGGTCGACAGGGTGGGTCCCTTGAAGGACTTCACGTTTTTTCACGCTGGCTGCTTCAAGTGCGCAATCTGCGGTACCAAGCTCACCCTGAAGACCTACTACAACAATCAGCACACGATCAATGACAAAGAGGTGTACTGCAGCAGCCACGTGCCCAAACCCGGACCCGGGACTCTAGATGGATCTAGCGTGGGCATCAGGAGCGCCCTTAATGTACCTAGAAGCGGCTATGTTAACGAGCAGATCAGGGCAGGAGGCGCGTCGCCGCGCGGCGTCTATCCTTGGTGAGTGACTGTATTTCTTTTTTTATTAATTAATAACTTCGTTTTCTATTATTAATCTTTAACAATTTGTACTTTCAATTTGTATGCACGGGACCTGGTTATCTGTCTTTAATGTAAATCCAACACACACTGTTATACACGCAGTATAATATCAAATATTAAAAATGATATTTATGAAACTCGTAATATATCGCGATCTTTTCAATTTCTGTCGCGCGCGTAACATTGCGTGTAAAGCGTTATCTCAAGCTCGTTTCTCCCCAATCTAACCTCGAATAATTGGGAATTTATCGTAATACAGACGGAAATTTAATGCATTTGCATTTATATATCGCGTCTGTCTTATCTTAGCTTTTACATGTTACGTTAAATTATGACTATGGAATATAGTATCTCTCTTTTTATATACATGATTCAACCCACGAAAAAAAGTCAATAAATAAACGGCGAAAGAGACGCTTAGAATATTCAACTTGCATTAACGAAATTAAATTTTTTAATAAGCTCAAAACGAAGGCCATGCATGTTTTTCTTCAGTACCGTTATCGTCTGAAATGTAATAACTGTATATACAAGAGCTATTCTCTTCGGAGAATATCAGAAGTAATTTTGGCGCTATCCTATGATAACAAATCGTAGTGTAATGACTCTTTAAATGCCCCTTTGTGAACGTATCTGTTTTCTTTCGGCAAATAATACTCTCGCGAGTCATTCAAGTTTGTAGAACGCTGCATAGATTTAAATACGTAACGCTCTCAGCCGAGCTCATTTGAATCGTAAATAGGCGCGAAGCTAGGCTCTTCACCTCAATTTCCTATATTAAAGAACAATGCGATACTTTGTAACACGTGCCATCGCTTCTTGCGCGCGTCACTGTGTATTCTAATTTCGTCGATTAGCAAAGGTAATCTTGCGAGGAAGTGTCGGCCACCGCTCTCAGTTTTATGTTTTATGGTTCTTGTATCTTTTCTCGCTAAGCTTTCCTTTGCGCGAAAAACACAAACGTAAACGACACAAAACACTTAATTTCATAGCACTTTGACGCTAAGGACACGCCGAGGGCACGCTCCGTAGAATTTATGTCTAATTTCTCCACTTTCCCTTTGCTGCCGATCGAGATCGAACGCTGCTCGAAATAATAGCTCGATGTCTCGAAATCGAGTTTCGCGAAAAATATGTACATGTCTAACTACATGTACACTATCACGCTTCGTTTATTCATGGCCTTGGTAATTCTTTATTTTAAATCTGCAATTCAATTAGTGAAAAATTATACTTTACGAAGTCGTCTTATATGAAATTATTAACAGGAAATATTTAGACATTGGTACACGAAGAGAGTTTTCTTTTAAAATTTATCATCAAGATATTGTAGTTGTAGTACAATACAATATTCTGAAGATTTTTACCATGCATTTCAGTGAAATTAATCAAACTTACTTTATACTTTATTGTAGTTTTGTTAATGAATAAGAGAGATTTACATTAAAATTCGTCGAAATACAATGTTGTTGTACGACTATCATATTTTCAGGGTGAACTCTAAGAAAAAATTCTCCCCATATATATAGCATGTTTAAATGTTCCTTTGAAATTAGTGGCAAATTTGATGTTACAGATGATTCTAATATTATTCATGCATTTACGGTTTTGAAGAGATCTTATCTTTTGCCACGCTTCACATTTACGCGAATTTTGCCAGCGAGAAAGATATAATTGTTTGACGCACAATTTCGCGAAAATTGTTAGTCATACGTAAAAATGCATTCTTTGAGTCCATGTCATCTCACAGTCTTCTTTTCTGTATCGGATGCCTCACTCCACCGTTATGCAATAAGACTACTTTGGCCTTAATCCGACGAAGTCTGGAATGAAGTTTGAATAGTCGACAGTTTTGTGTACAAATGCTACTTGGTCTTTAACCTGAATGCTGATAAGCGAGTTTTGAGCTCCTTTGTACAGAGACCGTTTTAAGCGATCATATGAGAGAAGTTGACTAGAAGTTTTAGTAGATTCTACTAAACTATATACTTTTAAGGACATTCCCTCTAACGAAATCAGCAGAAGAAAAATCAGAATCTAGATGAAAAGAGGGAAATTAATAATTTTCATGAACGTGGCATGGGAGAGAAACTGAAGTATTTAGTTTAGTATCTTGTTATTACTACGAGAAACTCTCTCGAAGGACTAAGTTCTACATGTTTACAAAGCCAGCAGAATCAATATGAAGCTAGTATGTCATAGTAGTATATAGGATCAAGAAATCCTTTACGTACTTGTGTGTGTGTGTAATAAGGGAAATATTTTCTAAATAGGAAAGAAATCCATGTTCTGACGAGAATAACTTTCAACAGGATTACATTTGCGCTATCAGAAAAATGAATCTGATCTCAGTGTGTCAGCTTTATATTAAGAAATCATGATCGTGAGATACGATTAAGTAAACATCACGATATTGCAAGAAGCGCACTGCCCATATCGCCTCACGTAACCATCGTATCCGCACGTTATTATTGCTATCTAGTTCCTGCTAGAAACGCATGCTCGACGTGCATACATTCGCGTTGAAGGCTGTCGTGGTCGCATATTGCCGAGACTACTTGGAGTTATTTCAATTGCTCGTCCGTCTGTTGCCTGCTTTAACATCTTTCAATGCAATGTCGCGCACGCACGTGTGCGTTTTGTGTGCCTTTTTATGGCCACCGCTTCGCAAAAAGTCGCACGCTCGCGCCTACATGCATACGATGAGTTTCTTGCCGATGGAGCTTTCCTTCGGGTTCTTGTTACTTAACTTTCAAACTTTTTATTATTTTCTTTCATTATATTTACATATTTTCTATAGATTCCCCAATTATGCATTTATCATACATCAATATATCGGTTATTTAATCACCCGAGAGATTGATAATTCTTGAATAATTTTCGCGAAATTGCTTACGTCAAGCAATTATCTTACTTGCTAGCAAAATTCTTGTAAAGCGTGGTAAAAGATAAGACCTCTAAAACTATAAAAGCATGAATAATTTTAAAATCATCTAAAATATCAAATTTGCCCTTAATTTTAAAAGAGTATTAAACATGCTATACCATATCTAAATATTTTTAATCGGTAATTTTATATAAAACGATTTCGGAAAGTATAAATTTCCTAAAAATGCCACAATTTCTTCATCTAATATCTTGCTACTCATAAGTCATAATAAATCACATCGGATCTGTTAGTTTAGTTTTTGAAGCAAAGATTCTTTATGTGTTCTAAGTTAGTAGACGAAAAACTCCCCGCGGCATACGCGGAAAGATATATTTGTTTTTATTTAATTTAATCTTTATCGGTTAACTTGAAATATATAAAAAATTTTTGCCTTAAAAACTAAACTAATGGATCCGATGTGATTTTCTATCGACAATTTTCTTTGCACTCTTTTGAATCCATTTTCTTAAGTTGAAAAATTGTTACGATTATTTCACATTCTACTTTCCACATTCTTTAAAAAAAGCTCCTTAGAAATCCTCTTTGGGGCTCGTTTAGTAGACGATTACTGACCCGATCGTTTGGCGAATCCGATAGTTTCTTGTACCCACCTCTCGCGAGCCTGCATACCTTGATAATCACAGTGAGAGAGGACGAGTGCAATAAAAGGTAGATTGAGGGGAAGGAGAAAAGGAGAGGAAAGAGGAGCATGGGTTTCGTTCGCGCGAGTGAATGAACCCAGCAGACCGAGTGAGAGAGGTGTAACACATTCATTTAAGCTTTAAGCGATACACTAAATTCTCACAAGTGCAGGCTATCGCGCCTGTGGTGAGATTTTTATTTATTGCAACTCGTTGTGTTTAACCACGAAGCTAATTGCAATGCGATTCGCGTCGCAGTAATTGCGTCTATTACGCGTATTATAGCAGTTATCCGGAATTATAGGTCAAGCCCCGCGCGAGGGGGAGGAGTTGAAGTGGCGATTGTTGCGGATATGTGGGTTAACGTAATCCATCGACCCGGATTCTTTGCCGGCATCATCGTGTAACGAGCGACGTTCGAGGTATCAAGGACACCGCGTTACCTCCAAGTGTTCGCTTTTATTCCGTTATCATCCGACACTAACGTCGCTCGCGGCAATTCTTAATCCTTATGCAGCACATACGTGCATTGTACACGAAATTCTTACTTCCACAATATCCAAGAAAAGAAAGTTGATCGTAGGAAGAATTTCTGAAGTTTGAAACTATGCAATATCGCGGATTAACTTGCACAACAACTAATACGGCTTGCATGAAAATTGCTGTCTTGGGAGTTTTTCGTCGATCTACTAACTTAGAATATACACATAAAGAATCTTTGCTTCAAAAACTATACTAACAGATCCGATGTGACAGTTTATATTAAAAAATTAATAGAATTTTTCAACGTTTTTTTTTTGCAATCAAATCTATTTCTTTTATTCAAGAATTTTAGATCAGAGATTCTTCGAGTTAAAATTTTCTAACTCACAGTGGAACTTGAAGGAAATCTTTCTCAAACAGTTTGATTTTCTGCACGAAAAGAACAGTTTTGCTGAAATACGTAAAAAGCTAGGTAGATTTGAAAATAATTTTATTGGACCATCAAAATTATATAAAACCGCGTCAAATCATATAGGAAAACTGGTTCCTAGAACGTCAAAACTTTTCGCTCATCATGCTTAGGATTTTTACATAATTATTTTGATTGTTCAACAAAATTATTTTCAGATCTGCATTTAGTTAAATTTTTAGATCAGCACAATCGTTCTTTCCGAGCAGCAAAAAAATTAATTCTACTTTTACTCTTTCGATAAGTAGTATTTTCATTCGTTTCAATCAATTTTCTATTAAGCAACATTATTTTTAATAACATTTCATATGTTAGCCTTATATACACAAACGCGGCAATGAAGGTAATTTATTCGAGATCGGGACACGACGAGGGGGTCGCCCTGGGACTAATCTCATTACTCTCGGTAATGTGGAAGAGTTAACGTGTTATCGCTTTTCGATCCCCGCAGTGGGGACCTCACCGAGCGGTCCTGTGCCCGGTGAACCCTCGCAATCCCCTGAAGACCCGTGTGCACGCTTCTGTTGCAGTTACGATAATGTAGACTCGCCTAATTATGCCAGGCACCTGAACGGGCACGGCTCGCCGCCGGCTAACTCGTCCCAGCGTGATGGCATCCACGGCGGTACCGGCGGCGCCTCCTCGCCGTACAATCACAATTATTCGGGGGACGGCAGCTATCAGTATGGCAGGTTCGACGCGAGCGCTCTGCACATCGCCCATGCGCTCAAGCAGACCGAGCTACAGAAGGGCTACAGCAAGGCCCGCGAGAAACCCATCGATTATTATCTGGTGAGTCACTGGTCGGTCGGTCGCTCGGTCGCTCGGCCGCGGTTGATGTAATCGCTCTCGTCATGGTCGTCGCCGTATAAGGACGAGAGTGTTACTATTCCGACACGCGCGTGGCACGCCGCGAGCTAGCTAAGCGATTGCGTCTAACACGCTGTTGTAAACACGCAATTTCCTGGAGAACCGGAAAACCGTTCTCCTCCACGGAGATCACGAGTCAGCATCTTCGGAGCGGAGACACGGCGATATCGCGCGCGGAGATTGTTGCGCCGCGCCGAGCGGATGCAGCAGCGCGAATTCGCTCCGCGCGGCGAGAAGCACCGCAGCAGCGGCGCCCCGCGGCGAGGTCTGCGAAAATAATCGTTAATTAATAATGCGAATTAGCAATGATAATTTCGGAGCGCGTAGGAAAGCGAACAATGGCGACGTGGTAATTGACTTTTTGCGCGCATATGCCGCCCGCTGCGCTGGTATTATTAGCTTCTTCCTGAAAACAGGGGCAAAGGGGAAGAAGGAGATGCATTGTGTGCATGAGCGAAAATACTCGCATACGCACAATAGACTGCCAGCTACTTCCCTAGTAATCAAATCCAGATCAATGGCATGCGGATGCGGCTCTTCTGATTTTCTTGCAAGATCTACGTTTGGCACCAAAATTGCCAGCGACTGATTTCTCTTGACTAATTTGTACAGATATTAATTAAACTATGGTTTAAATTATGTTGCGTATTTTTTCTAGACATTGTTCCTAAAGAACTTTTAAATAATGTTTATACGGAAACAATCTAATTATTTAGAATGGAATATATTAAACAACAGAAAGACATTTAAATAAACAACTGATAAACTTGAGACATTATATTAGTCAAATTAATATAAAATATTATACTTTCCTGCAATTATGGGATTCGCTTTTTTATTACACTTTTGGATTTTGTAATAAATTTTTGATGTAAAACAAAAAAGACCTCTTTTTGAAATATTATCGTACGATTTACAGCGCGTATTCCCTCTGGCCGTATTTTCTTATTATTGTTTTTTAATTATAGACAGAGTTTGAATTTAATTTTTAACAGAGTTTAAATTTACAGAATGATACATATTCTTTAGACCTACTATATTTGGATTTGTTTGCGGAATCGTGACGTTGTTTCTCCCCTTTGTTCTTATTTTTATTTTTATTTTTATTTCAATAACTACGTGACTTTATTATTTTGACTCTCTCTCATTTCATCTCTAACTGCTGACACCACAAGATCTTTACGTCGAGTCGCGAGAAACGCTTACATGTAAATTAATAAAATTAAAATTCAGATTAATTATTTTAATAATTCTCTAATTGTTCATTTTTCGTTTTTTCTTTTGGATGACTACATAGTAAATCTGACAATTTGATGAGCGATGTGATTCTACTTTTTGACGCAATGTATTTGACTCCGGTTTTACTTTATGTAAGTTTTTATATTATCATTATATATAAATTAATATTTTTGATAATCATTTGGCTATTCTTTACATAGCTAATTTGATATTTGAATAAAGAAGAACGAGCTAAATTGTCGGGAATCATCATTTTGGAATTTACATTACTTATGTAATTTAGATTTCTATTTTATATTGATAAGGACCCAAATTGAAGGATTGAAACGTTTATATTTGATTCGTTTTGTTACATTCACACAAAAATAAAATATTTTCTGTGCGTCCGAACAGCAGATGTAGGCTCTGATGGGCTTTTTTATTTTTATTTTTTTATTTTTTTTACTGATACATTCTTTCGAGCCTCATTTCATATATTTGTTTATTTTGTTTAAATTATTGTACTTTTGAATTGGAAAAAACTAAATCGCGCAGACGATAGTATTAATAAATATCTGTGTAATAATCACATGTTATGTCAATAAATTATCTTAATACGCTAAAGAAGGAAATACATTGCCTTATCAATTAATTAACTACTCAATTAATAGTCAATCAATTAAATACAAGAGACAATCGGAGATGCAAGTCGCATATGACTGAATTCGAATTTCAACATCTGGGCTTTGGCTTGGCAAAACCGCGAAATCTCCGACCGCAGATTTCCGAATTTCCGATTGCGAACCGGCATACATACCGTCGCCGCGTGACTCCCATACGCGAATAATCGTCCAACTGGCGCGGTGTTGGAATGCGGCGAACCGTCGCGAGAGAACGGACTTCACATGAAAATGAGATTACCGCTTTTCCCATCCGCGCGCCGCGCCGGCCGGAGTAATAAGGCCGAGCCGCTAGTCGCTCCACTATCGGTCGTGTTTTCTCTCAATGCGCTTTCGCGCGTTCAGATTGCCGCCGTCACCGATCAATCGACCGATCCTTATTTATGTAGCTAGACACCGGCCGGTCTATGTATGGCGTTTACGCGAACGAAAACGGCGTGGGCATCGGCCAATAAGATCGAGTCACAGTGATTTCCTGCGTCCTTTCCATCGTCCTACGAAAATTTATGACGATCGCGCGATGACAATACGAGCGCGGTAGCTAACTGCGCTACCAGACAATCATGATTTTTCTCCCGCGGCGGAATAATCAACGGGCGTGATTTATCCGGCATTTGTTCCGTATCGCTGTATCGTGGAGGTCTTCCTACGCTTTCATGCTACCAACGACATAGCTGAACGATCAACTCTAGGCACCCTGCCCACACACACACACACACACACACACATGCTGTCGATGATCAGATAATTCTTTCGAGTCAAATACGTGACGTGGCGAATGAGTCTCTTCACGCCGGCATCGCGACCATCGCCATTATGTTTAATTGGTGAAACAGCCCCGAGAATCTCAGGAACGACGGGGCACACGTAACAGATCGCTGCGCGTGACTGTGATCGAACGACCGCAATTACTCCGATATGTCAGCCTCCGTCGCTAGTCAAGCGAATAAGAACCATACGATTAAAACTGGTGTAGAATGAGCAGGGAATGGTACCATACACATGTGTTGCTTCTCAATTTAAAGTGGACTCTTGCTTTATAATTTTTTAAAAAGAATCGAGAGAAAATTTCGAAGAATCTAAAAATTTTTCGATGTGTGTGCTAATACAAAATTCAATGAATATTCAATATAAAAAATTAGAAGTTACTATAAAGAGATAAAGATTAAACATCTGAAGGATTAAATCCATAAGCCTATATATACGGTAAAGTGATACAATTCTAAACGAAATAAAATTTTTGTTATCCAATTGTCGAGGTCCAAGTTTGATAACTTGGACCTCGACAATTTTTTGAGATATTAAAGGGTATCAAATACGAAGAAATAAAACTTAAACTTTGAAAATCGGATTAAAATCTTATTTCGTTCAGAGAATTGCTGTCTCGTTTATATATTTTTATTTATTTTATCATCATTATCAAATATATTAACAATAATAAAACTTAATTACTTCTTTCCGTAGTGCATTATTTAATTTATAACAATTTACATTATTATAATACTGTCTACGTGAAAAAAGTTCGTGTAAACTAACGTAAACAATATATAAATATTCTACGTGTAAACGTAATCTTGAAATATATGACATTATGATACAACTGTGGATTAAATAATTTGATCGATCGAAGTACGATGCACCGAAGCACACGTAAAGGTCTTTCGGAGCGAATTAACTCCTCCGCTTGTCGCGCGCGTTTTCCTTGAGATGCGAGAACAATGCTGCGGCTCGGTGCCGACGCACGTAGTTGTCGTTCATGATTATTCAAATCGTTACCACGGAAGAACGCGTGTACACCGTCATCTTATTTCCCCCGTACGCGAAACCGCCGGGCCGGTCGGGCTGGGATGTACCGCCGCTACCGCGGCGCTTGCACGCGAAGGAAGGCTCTACGTCTGCAAAAGGCGAGGCGAGGGGGCGGACGGCGGGGAACGGGGGCGGGAAGCAGAATTATTTCCGCTTGCGGTACTTCTGCACTTGATGGCTAATTAGAGAATCGTTGCCAGGGCCGCGTAAAGAGCTAGTGGGGGATAGCGCGTGTATACGTACCCCGGCCGTCGTCTCTCACGCGCCTTCGCGCGTAAACGCTTAGGGAAAATTAATCCATTAAAGGCCGTTGTCCTATTTCCGGGAATACGCTCTAAACGGCAAACAAAACTCACAACGAGTCAAAATGTCTCTGCGGAAAACTCGCCTTTACCTCGCGCACGGTTAAAAACTTAAAATATTATGTTACATAGGCGTGGACTTCCATCTGCTTCTAGCATAACGTGACTCTCGGTGGAAAGCCTAAAACACGATTAAAGAAAAACAGCTTGAATTACGTTGGACTGAAATCTCGAGTTTTACTGGTTATTCTGAAAGATGTCGCGAGCAGGTTTGTTAACATGTATGCTTGGAAGTCTTGTACATTTATTTCTTATTTATGTTTTGCGCTGCATTAGTATATTTTCCACGCATTAGTATATTTTGCATGTAGGTAGCATTGAACTTGTTGCTAGTACAGTTACGTATGTGTATGTTAAAATTACATTTTGAACGGGAACACAACGTTTAAGTATGTAAAATTTTTCTTTTTGTGTCTTCTCATTAAGTCTAATTGCGTTTATTCAAATCAGGTATGCATCATTATGATATAAATACGACGTAGACTTCGTTAGCGTTCTAAGTATCAAAGAAAACTTATATAATGCGTTACTCTACCCCAAAACAAATCTGTTACGACAGATTTCATAAAGCATACCAATTTTCTTTGAGATGGATTTCAATTTTTTATATGTGGTAAACCGTTACTGGCTCTCCCGTTTTTTCTTTCTTTCTCTCTTAAATTAAATTGAAAAGATGGCATTGAAGAAATCCCGTCGCACAACTTCAAAAGAACGTATTTGTCTCCCTCAGTAGTAACATTTCCCTTACTCATATTTTCATTGCATTAATATTTCCGGACTACAACGAGCGGAAAGAATCGCAGAGCGCAACTCGTAGCATTTTTGAAAAAATACACCGGAAGAGGATTAGTTCACTTTTGTCGACCAGCTGTGGGTTGTCGCTCCCCGAAGAGACTCTCTTGGAAGCGAATGAAAGCAGAAACGCGACGTGAAAGTAAATTATACAAAAAGTGGAGTACCTCTAAGGCCAGAGCTGCAGGCGTTTTAAGAAACGTTTCATTGCATCCGACTATATCCGCGAACCCCATCTTCTTACGACTAGCGGAATACTTCCTGGCACATAACGACATTTTAATCCTTAATTAATAACATGCCGATCATATATATTAGCCTTTTAAAATTACCGAGAACAGTGCACCGCGAGTGTTCGAAATGTAACTTCATATAATTTTTATACAATATAATATAAATATAATTTAAATTTTTACGCAATACTTTATATAAATATATTTTAATAAATTATAAGAGATTATATATTTATCGCACATATCGAAGCATATTTTTTAATACATCATTATACAATGAAATTATAAAATGCCTACTCTTTAAAACTTTTAGAGTGAATTGTCACTTTAAAGAATGAAATCTTACTCTTAAAGATCGAAAAGTGAGCCATTCTTTTTCAAGACAGGCTGAATTTCAACTCTTTAAAGTGAGATTCCACTCCAAAGAATTTAGAGAGTATATTAGAGCTATAGACGATAATATTTTATAATGTTTTCATTACTGTTGTCGAGTAGAAATTAAGTATAGATACGAAGAATTAAGGTCTTAATATTTCATTTTTACTGCGTTAGGATCGTGATGAACAGACGCGTCTCGAGATGAAACACCGAAAAGAAGAAGATGATTTATACCGAAAGTTTGCGCATCATCGTGAGGAAGAGGATCGACGAATTCGCGAGGAATTCCGAGTAAGTAATGATTAAAGCAGATTATAACAAAATTTATGCGATTTGCATTTTACAAATTAATTTTTTAATACATTGTTAATTACAAATAATATATGTTAGTAAAATTTCAATATATTATGGTTTAATAAGGATGAGTGGGAGAAGGAACTGGAGCAATTGTCGGCGAGATGGGAACGGGAAAAAGGCGGAAGAGTTCGAACCCAACAATTTCAGCAAGAAAAGGAGGACCTGGAGAAGAACATGACTCTACGTAGAGACAAGAAGAAGGAAAGTCTCACGCGCAAGATGCTGGAGCACGAACGGTATTTATTATGTAATTAATACGATACCTACAACTCGCTTTTAGATCAAAGAAATAATACTTACATCACGAGTCATTCATTATTTCATTGAACGAAAGTAATTATTAAGCGTAAAGGATAACAGAAATATCTGGTATACTTGATACAGTAAACATTTGTGATAATGGATTTATTACAGATACAATTTCAGTATCTGTAATAAATCCATTGTGAGATACAAATACATAAAATCGAAAAAAGTTGAAAATTTTGTCTAACTAATTGGATGTCTCTATATATAACATGTTTGAAAAGTCTGAAACAAAAATTCTAAAAATCCATGAATTCAAATATCAGCACTAATTCATATCAAGCTTCTACATAATCCTCTTTATTCTCGATACATACAATATAACATGATACAATGATTGAAAACTACACGGAAAGAACAATTTTGCTAAATTTTTTGATATCTCAGCAAATTATTTTTTGTATAATACTTCTCTTTTAGAATTATTTTTAGCTGACGCATTCCATCTTGAATCGCTAATATATTTTCAAAAAAATTTTCTTTTTAAGCGCAATTTTATATTGAGAAATGAAAAGAAGTTTGCCAGATGAATATGGGGTGGATTACTATACCTGCTGTTTGGCAAAGAATTGCGATAATCTTGGCTTTGTGTGGAACACGCATTGTTGTGTAAATTTGTGCCTCTAGATAAAATGTGAATTCGTTTTATTTAGAGTTTTGAAACAATTTCCGAAATGATTGAGACACATCAGGCATGATTTGAACAACTCTTAGAAAATTATATCTTCTATACAACAGGAAAATGCGAGTGCTTCTATACAAAACCAGGACAATCTCGCAGTTTTTGACCAAACGACAGATCGCAGTGGTCCACCATTCTTTGTATTCACCTGAATTGGCACCGGCAAGCTTCTTTTTATTACCTAAGATACAATTGTATTTAAAAGGGAAATTTTTTAATGTCATCTGAGCGATCCAAGATCGAAAACGTAAGCTAAAAACGATTCACAAAGAAGAACATTATAAGCTTTCAATCATTGTACGCCGTTCCATTGCATGTATCAAAAAGAAAAAGAAATCTATGTAGAAGCCTGATATAAATAAAAGCTAATATCTGAATTTGCTGATTTTTTTAAATTGTCTGGGAATTTTCCAAACATATATGTGTATGTATAGTCGACGTAATTTTTCATACATTCTTATACTTTATACGTACAATAATTCGTAATTTGTACGTTATTTATTACATGATATATTATAACAGTCGACAATTTCAAAAGAGATTACGAATATCGATTCCATGCATTTTACGAAAGAGCACGAGGAAGAGTTACGCGTGCAACACGTTTACGAGCCGCGGTAGGTTCAGCTTTATATTCTTTTTGGTTTCTTTTTTCTTCCGGACGATAAACAAGCTTGCGTGCGTTGGCGCTTGCGAACCGGGAAGCCGGATTTTCGCGCTCAACACAAAAGCTCCTCGTTACTCCTGATCAATTTATAGGGCGGCAACCGCCGCGCTGGTGGAGAAACAGAGCTCGGAGATGCTGGAGCTGATCAATGAGGCGAGAAGCGAATACATGCTACAGGAGAGTTTATACCTTGACGAAGGAGACGGTTATACTCAGGAAGCGCCGCCTCCGCCTTATCCATCGCGCGCGCCACCCCCGCAGCCACCAGCCCTCGCCAAGTACCATATCTACAATGATCCCCTAGAGTTCGCCGACATGGATCAGATAGCTATTTCGGTAAGACCTCACCGCGGGATTCTTTCAGCACTAGCTTCCTCTCGCGAGTCATCTTCCTTGTCGCCGGGACGAGATTTTACGGTATACGGTTTATCGCAAGTATTCTAAGAGCACTATCATCTTTTGCATTATAACGTTTTATTTAAATGGATTTAAACTCGAGAAATGTCTTTTTGTCATCTTAAAATTTATCCGATATTAATGTTTCTACTTTCTTTTTTACGTCTAATTTCTGAAGATGTTATTCATATTGGATTGTATGCATAAGCGACCAAACCAAACACCGAACTCTTAACGTCGCTTTTATAAGATTCACTCATACTAAGTGATTTACATCATCTTGTGTTGTTCTTAGGTAGCCCAAGAAGATCAAAAAACGTTCACTGACTTAGTGCGACAGTTGGTGAGCAGATGCGGATCGGATATAGAAAAGGCGAGGACAATATTCCGATGGATCACCGTGAAAAATCTGAACACTATGCAGTTTGATGAAAACTTACGGGGTGACACTCCCATGGGTCTGTTGAGGGGCATCAAACACGGCACAGAAAGTTACCACGTTCTATTCAAACGATTGTGCAGGTAACCGCATGCTAACGATAATATTACAAAAAATAGACGATACACGAAAAGAATTTTCTCTCAAAATTTATCCTGAAAATTTAGTTGTGTGGTACAATATAATATTTTCTCTCCGTGTATATATATCTTGTATGAACAATTTCTATAAAGATACACAGTGAAAACTCTACTTTGCAAAATTTACATATTCATGTTTCCTTGAACATATAAATTTAGTGGAATAAAATATAAATCATGCTTTTTAAATTTGAAAAAGGAGATTGCATAATTTTATTTTTTCATAAAAATAATAATAATGGATTTAATAAATGCAGATTATTTTCCATAAATTAAAAAATCTAAAATATCTTCTATTAAAAAGTAATCATACATGAAAGCTGATGTACATAAACTTTTTATTTTTATTATATTATTATAGTATAACTACTAGTTCCATTCCGATAAACTCGCGATAGAAATGCGATTAAAACGCATACAATATAGAATTTATAGAGAGATTAAGAATTATCGAAATATTCGACATTCATATGTTTCATTCGTCTCAATTAATGGTATCTAAATCGTTAATAACATTGAATGCAGTTATGCGGGTTTGCACTGCGTGGTCATCAAGGGTTACAGCAAATCGGCGGGATACCAACCGGGCGTTTGCTTCGAGGACAACCGATTCCGGAACAGCTGGAACGCCGTGTATGTGGCAGGTGCATGGCGGTTCGTCCAGTGTAATTGGGGAGCACGACATCTCGTCAATGCCAAAGAGGTTCCCCGTCCCGGTCAAGCGAAAGCTAAGAACGACAGCCTCAGGTAACGACATACCAAAGTTATCGGCGGTATCGTGATTGCAGTGTTTGCGTGTGCAAATAAAACGATCGATGTGATCACGAAGACATTTCACTTAGGTACGAGTACGACGACCATTACTTCCTGACGGACCCGCGAGAATTCATATACGAATTCTTCCCTCTGCAAGAGGAGTGGCAGTTACTTAAACAACCGATTTCACTGAAGGATTTTGAGGAATTGCCTTTCGTACGGTCTTTATTCTTCAGGTAAGGCAACATTCCTGTTTTCTTTTTTTTTTATTTTTTTTTTGCGGAATATACGAGGAATAAGAGAGAAAGCTGGATCTACGCAAATTAATTGTAACGTTCATGATTCATTTTTCACGCGAAATCCACTGTTCAACTCCATGCAATTTATATACTGCCATTAATTTCACATCGCTTTAAAGGACCTTGCACTAATTACATGGGAAATTGGATCTCGGTGAAATGAGGTGGTTTTCACATACGTAGCTTATAATTGGATAAACAAAGATGTATGTACACATGATTCAAATAATGGATAGCCGTATCAAAAGTATAAAATTTGTGTTCGCAATTAATCACTTTGGATGCATTATAACTTAAGAATTATTCATTATTTGAGCAATGTGTATAACATTTTTTGTTCATCACATTATAAGTTACAACATATGTGAAAACCACCTCATTTCACCGAGATTTAATTTTCCATATAATTAGTGCGAAGTCCTTAAGCAAAGGTAATAACAACTTCGAGCGTATCACGTCTTAACAAATTAAATCTGTCCATTGAAGCGCGCTTAAAGACCGTTAGAACACGCAATTAAACTGACTATCTTTCGCAAGCGTGGTGAGATTGGTCTATTAACAATGACCGTAAGTTGCACGGCGAAAATACCGTTCGGATAAATTCTGCGTGCACAGGTACGGCCTTTACTTTCCGGATACGAATACAAATGCCGTTATGTATACGGATTCCACTGGCGCTGCGACCGTGAGGATAGCGATGCCAGCACATATGCAATCATCCCTTATCTTTCATTACAATCTCAAGTTTTATGATAACGATGGCGATGGTTACGACGGTGTGTCACTCAAGCGTTTTGTCATGCAGGTAAATTAATAGTCTGTGGCCTCTGTATTAATGTCATGATGATTTATGTCAAGCGACTTGAATCGCGTTGTTTTGATTATAAAATATTACGAAAGTTATATAAAGCAATTCATATTTCTAAATTTATATGAAGCATTAACAATTCTTTAACAGCATATTTTAAGCCTTAAATGCTTAATTCGAAAACTAAAAAACAAAAAGAGAAGAAAAAAAATTAATTTTAATTTACATAATTCTTAAAACATATATATATACATATATATATATGTGTATATAAAAGAGACGGACGATTATTATTATATATTCTGATATTGTATATTACTAATTTTTGTAGAACTTTCTATTATTTTTGTACTTTATAACATTAACTATCAAGTCGCATATATGAAAGATGTGCTTCATATTCGTCTAAATTTAAAATAGATAAGAAGATAACGCAGTGCGGATCAATACTTAAATAAATTTCACAAATTTGAAATTTTTTAGTCGGTTGTGGGAAATATAGTCGCATTTCGAGTTCACGCGCCGTGTTCCGGATCCTTTCTTTTGGATATATTCGCCAATGCGGTAACGCCGAAGGAATACTTGACCGGTGAACCGATGAAATTCAAAAGCGTCTGCAAATTCAAAATCGCATGTGAAGAATTGCAGACGGTGATGGTACCATTGCCAGATTGCGCCAGTGGCGAATGGGGTCCCACCAAAGCTACCAGATTATTTGGTCTTATACCCATCACTCATCAGGTACGTTAATTAATCAAATTGGTTTTCGTTTGTTATTATACAATTAATTTAGGGCAAAAATCGATTAATACAGATTATAAAAAGGATTTAAAAGTATATATAGACTTCTATTTCCTTAACATATCCACATAATAGTTGAATCAAAATACCAATTGTGTAATAATTATATAAAATTTTAATCAATAATAAGATTTTTTTATTCGGACCGACAAGAATTAAACACTAAGTATAAGCGTATTCAAACCTATGACGATTAAAGCTAGATCTTTTTTGCTTAAATAATTCCCAGTGAATTATCTATATCCTATATATGTACATGCATATATATCATA
This sequence comes from Trachymyrmex cornetzi, assembly GCF_001594075.2. Classification (NCBI taxonomy): domain Eukaryota; kingdom Metazoa; phylum Arthropoda; class Insecta; order Hymenoptera; family Formicidae; genus Trachymyrmex; species Trachymyrmex cornetzi. Next base: position 536,665 of record NW_017300081.1, on the reverse strand, counting down.
TTTTTATAGTTATTCAAACTGCGCGCCGAAATTTTTCCGGACTTTATCTAACTAATAAAATTTTAACATTATAATTTTAAATAATTAATAATTACTTATTATTAATATAAATAAAAAGAAAACAATTGATTGCATGTTTTTTTCAAAAAAATTAAGCTGATTCTAGTACTATGTAAAAAATAATAAACTTTTCAAGTCTATCGAGTATAGCTTGATAGACTCGAGTGTAACTTGTTATATGTTTCACGTGAGGCAAAAGTTTTGTCATGTTTCGGTCCACAATCAGTTCCACAAGAATAAATTTCCTTTTCGTTCTTTTCTCTCACGTATGGAAGTACTAAGATAAAAAAAAGAAGAGTCAAGAAAGATTGGCCAAGAAAAAGGAATCTTCCGATTTTATCAAAACCTGTCAGGCAGGCGGTTCACAATCGCACAATCTATTGATTTTAGGAAGCTCTGGTGTTCGCCGGGCGCGAGCTGGAGATTCAATTCCGCATGTCGAGGCCGTTGACGGACTTCATGGCGACCCTGCACAAGAACGGGATCGAGGAGAAGCGCCTGTCCAAGTACGTGACACATTCTATCGCCGACGACGATGTAGTCACCTTTTCCATAAGTTTCCCCGAGGAGGGTCAGTACGGTCTGGACGTCTACACTAGAGAATCCACGGTCTCACCTACCGCTCAGCACGACGTCACCGGCGAAAAGCATCTACTCACGCACTGTTGCAAGTATCTCATCAATTCCAGCAAGAGAAATTGAGAATAACCTCGGGTGTTCTCGTTGAAGTTCAGCTTCAGCCGAGAATTTCTACTCCAGTCGTGTATGGCGATTACTAGCGAGGACTGAAATTCTAGTGCTTATTAAGACGAGCGACGTGCTTCTTTCGTGATACTTTCGAAAAATTAAAATTCGGAAAGCGGATTGTGAAATATTTTGCAGGCATGATGAACGTACTGTCGTTGTACTTAACGCGATGAAACGATCACAATTGTTTCATAATCCAAAAGTCTCGCTTGTCATACTGAGCTTGTTCTATCTTTAGAAAACAGAATGTGCAATGTTCTCCGGAAATGGATCAACTATTAATAATAAATTAATGACACTTTGTCGTGAATGCACAAAGGGAAAAGAGTAAAGAAGCCGGTCGAATGACAATGGTAACGAAGAGACAATGATGAAAGCAGTGACGTTTTCCGTCATTCCTTAAAGACTATTTTATGCAATTCCGCTACCTCGAGTCTAACAGTAGGCTTACGACTTGGAGATAATTATTAATGTAAAACTAACTATGGAATTTTAGTTTTACGCGGGACAGACATTTTTCGAAGGGCCTCAAGTAGCAATAAATATTTTCGTAAGTAAAATGGACGGGTTTAACGTGATTTCTTGAACACTCAGTATATCTGGGACGGGCTTACGATCGTGCTCCCTTATATTATCTACTGAGTTAGTACTTCCGTATAATGATGCTTTTCCGCGATCATGCTTATCTTACACAACCGAATAAATTATTACGATCTGCGATTCCGTCATAACAATTTCACCTCCGAGCTTTACTCTCACCGACAGATTCATATATTTATCGCTAATACCGCATTATTTTCAATACTACCTGTTATATGTATATTCCGCTCCCGATTGCGGATCCATATTAAGCGTGTGACGCGTATAGATCGAAGCAAATATAATATATTTTATGTACGAAAAAGTGCTTCTGTATATATAATGTACGTATACATAGCATCATTACGACTTGTGTGTGGAAAGTATTGTTATCTATAAAGAATATTGAATTGTATTTAAAGAAGCACTCGTCCAATTTTATTTAATCTACTCTTCTACTTTTTCAATTTCTATTTTTTTATAATGCTCTATAAGATTCTATTTATTTTACAATTAGACTGTGTTCTCTTTTAAAATTGGTATATTTGCAAGTCGTAATTTTCGAAATGCACAGGTGCTATACTTTATATTATCCCTTATAATTATATTCGCACAACCGAGTAGCAGTCATACAATTATTTACCGGTAGGATAGCATTCGCACCGTCGACTATGCAAGCAAAAATGTCGTTTATAATAATTAAGAAGAAGGTATATATTTGTTAATCGTGTAATATTAATCTTTCTTGTTGTCAATTAAAATTTTAACCACGAAAGGAATCCCCACATTATTGTCTTATGTAATAGATGTAACTCGAGCTTACGAAGTCTATTTTGTTATCCATTAACATTCATAAATATGTAAATTAATTTTTTATAAACTGTAGTTACTTTCAATAAAATTTGATATATTCTTGTATAAAGATTTAATAAATTGATTTCCACAAAAGAATTTCGATTTATTTCAACAAATCGATTATCACAAATCCAATATCTGAATTAATCGATATTCATATACAATTGCGTAATCTTTTTTTTTTAAAGCATGCTTATCAAGATGAAGATATTGTTCGAAAATTTTTTTTAGATCTTATATTAATAGTTCTTGAGGAAGAAACTGTAATCAAAAATATTCTTTTTATTATATTACTCAAAATCGTTTGTGACATAATTAAGAAATACGCAGGTAATCAAAATGATAAAATATTCAGGTATAAGAGTAAATAATTCAGTAGAGTAAATAATTAATTAAAACAAAGAATTCAGTAGAGTAAATAATTAATTTCCGCAAAACTTCCTGTCAAACAGCAACCCGTTGCACTTATTCCATCGAGCATGACAAACGTAACGGTACGTCCATCTTGCGGTAAAAGAACAAAATTTAAATTTCATGAATCACAAGTGCACGGCTTCATACAGACTTGAATAAGGAGCTGTTATATAACAAGTGCCTTTAATACCGCATTCTCGCTTCGAGATGAACACATCCAGTGATGATTTCAATAAATTGAATACGAAACTATATAATTATTTAAAGAAATTAAAGAAATAATCGTAAATAATAAATCCTATTCGCAAAGCTATTTTAATTTATGAAGTAACGACAATCGATTTTAGCCAGCAATTGTCTTCAACTTCTATGTAATCCGAAAGTAAGTCTGAATGACAGTAATCCTGAAATATAACTCAATAATTAATAACTTCTTTAATAACCACAAGTACATTCAGTACTGAGCAGTATAATTCATGTGAATTGCACAATTTATAAGATATCCATCAATCGATTAATTCTTATTTTAGAAAACAGTTTTTTTCTGAGCTTACTGATGTTGACATAATTCTGGAATAAATCGAAAATATCTACAAAATATATACGATAACAAAATATTAGCAAAAGATTCGAAGGCAATGACTTTCGATGAATCTACGATAAATTTGACAACACAAAAAAGTACTATTGATAGACATTCAATAATACAGATGGTATCGATTTATTTGTCGATTATTGCTGAGTGACATTCGTGCGACTGTAGCCGAACAAAATTTTTACCGTACTAAAGTTTTACGAAGCGTAAACGGCATTCTTCGGTTGTACTTTCTTTAAACTGATTCACGGTTTTCTCTTTATTATACCCAATCGCTTATTATGAAAACTAATTACCGGAATGTCTTGTATATTTGTTTGGAGATGAATCATCACTTCAGACTAAGGATTCTTTATGCGCAAGCAATGCGACGAGTTACCGGTAATTAAATAGCCGGTCCTCGGATCGCAGACTCACCCCTCTCCTCCTCCCCCGCATATCGTAAACTTCCGGAATAGGAAGACGATCCCTCGGAATTACCAAGACGAGAAAAAAGTTTCCTTATTCCACGACGGTACGTGCAGAAAGAAAGATTTCATCGCGCGGGCGTACCACCACTTTGTGATTTATAGCCCGCTAACTGCTTATTGTAATTGCAGATGAGGACATCTATTATTGTTATTATCAGCGTTGGCCGCGGAGACAGGACGCGGGATTTAGAAGCTGCTCTCGCCTTATCGTCGCGCGAAATGGGAATTTCTGTTCGCGGTGGCGGCGCGGCTAGAATTTTTAATGGCACTTACAGTAGAACTTGTCGCATGCGAAGAAGCAGAAGCTTCACATTTTATTTTTATTAACATAAAATTACCTCTTTATATACTTTTGCTGGATATATAATACGATTTACCCATCGATGTTCTTAAAGGATTTCGATCGACGGCGATTTATTGTATCCAAAGCACGAAGCCGTAATTACTTTCGCAGCTCCTCTTTTGGCATCATCTGAAGCGCGAGATTTATGTGCTAAAAAATAAGACATTTGATTACCCGGCTTATTGTGGCGCTGGAACAGTTAACAGATTCTGATAGCTACTGCTGAAACGTGTTCTCTGTTCGTTCTACTTTCCATTGTTTGATGATGGTCGCTCGTTAGTATTTCACGCTCTATACACACGCCACATAGAGATGATATGGACTCAGAGTGTTTAACAAGCCTCTTCCTTCATTCTTTTTTCCTCGCACTTCCTTCCGCAACCCGTTAGATGCTACGTCTTTATAATTGCTCACCGCAAATGGATGGCTATTAATGTATACGTCTATTCGCCAGTATTTCAGCCGTAACATCTTAATAATTGCCGAGTATAAATAGCTGCGGCACGCCATACTTTTTTAAGTATATACCTTTCCTTTTACGTAGTATTATTTAGTATATTGGAAAATTTGCTTATTAAAAGTATCGAAAGTTTAATTAATAGAGTAAAAGAGAAGATTTTTTTTATTTATTATGAAATACTTTCTTTCGCAGTGATAGGTATGCACGAGATATCGATTACATTATAAACTACACAATATAATAATTAATAGTAATATATACTTTTTGCATTAATATCTCGTAGTAGAGAAATTTTATAATAAATGAAAAAAAATCTTCTCTTTTATACCAAAGTACAATGTACCAATTTTACTTTATTGGTTTTTGTTAAATTTTCAAACAAATGTAAAATATGTCACGCGGTATCCCGCGCATGCATCGTGTCGGTCCGCTTAAAATACACAGCGGTCTGAAACGAATAAAAGCTATTGCCTTTACGAGCGGACTATTTTCGCTGGGCGCCGTGCACCACACGCCCACCACCTCCTCTAATCTAAGGCGCGAGCATCTATAATGCATGCCGGGCCGTGAGGGTATTTCTAATCCCACGCAACCCCCTTGTGGGGGCCGCAGATAGCGAGTCGAAATATCAGACGTCGAAGTAGCGGGCGCGCTGTTTTCCGAAGGGGCTGCACCCTCACCCCCTCACGCGGTGGTGAGTCACGCGAGAGAACGGCTGCGCGATCGTCGAAGATCTCTCGCGACGAGACGGAAACGGTAAAGGGATAAGATAGCTTGGAAACTCAATCCCCTTGCGTGTGAGTTTCCATACCTTGGTAAAAATCTTTAAAGCCGCCCTCCTTGATAGGGGCGAGTAGAGTATTACGCGACAAAAAATTGTGGATTATTAGCTGGTTTTTAAAGGGAAAAATAATTTCAACAAAGCGTGGGATACCACAAAGATAATTAATTTACGTCAGCAAAATTGAATAGGGATATTATAACAGAGTTTTTATATTATACGGTTCAGTTGTTATAAAACAAAATTTAATTATGGAATATCAGACCGAGTCATTTACACGATTATCGTTCTGTGTTTTCCTCCTCGTTTCTCTAATATATAAAATATAATAAATTTTGAAGGAAGGAAAATTTTCATACAAAGGTACAAAGTGCTCTATTATTTCTGCGTTTGATAATGGGTAAATTTACTGCAGTACAAATTGGAATTCATATAACTGAAATGAAATTAAAAACTTATTCGATATTATTTAGATGAGAGTACAAAGGTGGAGGAGAGTAGGAAGCTTGAAAACTACAATACTTTGAGTAAAGAAAAATATAAGAAAACCTATCGAGTGTGTGTTAATAAAACGAAGTGCGACTTGCAAGCCGAGTGTTTCGATTTCGTTGCCACGGAATGAGAACAATCGAAGGGTGAGACATCGAATAATAACAGCAATAACGTTCCTCTAGGCGATGGCGGCTCTTTCGATACTGCGACCACAGAAAGCGTCATTTATTCGTAATGGTACCATTTCGTACGCGCGCGAATCTCTCCCTGGTACTCTTATGATAACGCAGCCATGTCATCCCTTCACGTTCCACGTCTTGATGATACATGTCCGCAGTATTCTTCCACTTTCACGCGGAACAACAGAGAGGCAATCGTCTCTATTCTCGGCTTGGTAAATCGAACGGTGCATTATTTATCCGAAATCAGAAACAAGAATAATCGGCCGCATTGAAGGATCACGTGATCTTTCGGGATAGCATCCGGGAGAAGGAGACAATTTCCACAAATTGGTGAATCTGTTATGTACAAGTAAAATTCTTGTTTTAAACTGTTTAAAACATGTTTAATGGATGTTTTTAACATGTTTTTTTTATAATATTGTTTAACCCTTTGCTGCACGGTATTGCATATCAACACCTTTTTTCTCTTTCGTTTTTTGGTTCTCAAACTCCACTCTTATGGTTTCTGCACATCATGCAATAAATTGTTATATGATCCTCAGATACTACTTTAATAACAAGTTAAGTACAGAAGCTTTTATTTTGTAACTTGAATTAGTTATAAGCAAATTAAGCGCAAAAAATCTTACTTTTTTAAGAAAAAAACCGTTCCTGAAAAATTTTGATTAATAACCTATGGCAAAAAGTATGTATACATATATTTTTTTTTTAGGGTCACTAATTACGAAAATAAAGTCGGATTTTCAAAATTTAGGGATGACAGATCCAACATAGTGGATCAAAAATTAAAAAAAATGTTTTATTTGCCTTGAGAATTGATGTATTGGGGTTTTTGGGGTCGATGATTACAACTTTGACATGAAATTCCCGGAATAAGTTACCCACTCGGCATGCAACGTTACTGAAATGTTGCAAGCTTTGGTTATGATAAGAGCAAGAATAAGGATGCAACCAAAAAGACTTCTATATATCGATTTTCGACGTAAATAAAACATCTTTCAAATTTTGGTCCACCATATTCGATCTGCCATATTGAATTTTACAAAACTGACTCCAGATTTGTAATCGGCGACACAAAAAACTCCTGCATACCAATTTTTAAAGCAAATAAAGTATTTACAAATATTTTGGTCCATTACATTGGATCCGTCATATTGAATTTTGCTAAACTGACTCCAGATTCGTGATCAGCGATCCAAAAAACTCTTAAGTACAAAGTTTCAGAAAATTTGACTGCAATGAATAATTCGTGCATCAAAGGGTTAAAGTATGTATAAAACATTAAAAATATGTTTAAAAAATACAATATTTTGTTCTTTAAAAGAAAACATTTTTTGCCAATTCTAGCTATGTAGCCTCGCGATTGAAGAAAGCGGAGAACAAATTCCATTGGTATTGTCTGATCACCAAATTACGAAAAATCCTCGTTGAGAAAGTCATAATGCCGTAAATATACGACCTAATGCCATAAATATACGACATACTGCTGATTCGCCACAATTTGATGAAAAATGTTAAAGAGCGAACTGAGAACAATGGCGATTGTTTCAATTGAAAATAAAAGAACTCATAAAGATATAGAAGGAAAACAATTATTAATAAGCATAACTGTGATGCAGAGAAATTATTTTATAGTTAATAAGGAATTATTTATTAATACAAGGAGAAATATCCTTCAGTTTGTATTAGATATCCCAATATCGTTTCTACAATCGATTTTCAGTCCTGATTGTTAAGATGGTTGAAGAACAGAACCTTGTTACGCTGAATACTTCCAATCAAATTTACACAGACACTTGAAAGCAGGTGGAATAGTTTTGTTTTCAACAAGCATCGGATATTTATATCAGCATAGCGACAAAAAATTTAATATTATTTTTTGAAGATAATTCCAATATTAGAACCTCTGGTTATGATAATGTGAAAATCTACGTAATGTTATTTTCTATAAGTTCCTGTAATATAATTTAAACAAAACAGAGAGAAGAAATCTAGATACTCAATAAAATGTATCTTATACATTTTAAAGGGACACATTCCACAGTCGCCAAAGAAATATTTAATAGTCGAACAATGCCGTCGTCCTCAACAAAAACCTTATCGAACGATGAATCGAATCGACATGATTCGATGCAAACTACGAGCGCATTATTCTCTAACGAGTCGCCTTATATGCCTAACGGAAAGCGAACTCGCGTTTTAAAATTCTTTTCTCCACATTAGCATTTTAATCAGTTTTCCTTTGTCTGTAGTATCTTTTTATGCATTCCTACATTTCATGCTAATTACATTTTTTTTAACCAAACGCGTTAATTTTACATATAAACTCTTTAAGATCTACAAAACTTTACGTATTTGTAATATATAATAAAATCATATTATTTAACTTTTATTCAGGTATATATTACAAACTGTAAATAAGCGTTATAATGAGACCGACTGTTTAACAATAAAAAAAAGTAATTATTTCTCATTCTACACAGCATTATACCTACGATTCTTAATAAATCTTTTCAGTCATAATTTGACAAAACTGAAACAACTTCTCATAGAAGAAAAAATAGTTAGAAAAGTAGCACGCTTTATTGCTCGTCGAGTATAAAAGTGTAAGCTGCGTATACTTATTAGAAAACAGGGCAATCTATATAATATGCTTAATATTTTCTTTTCAAACTCTCTTCTTTCTTTAGAAATAAAGACAAAACAACACGTTGCTCCACCTTGTTCATTGCAAAACCTCTACAAATCTCGTTGGGCACGCGTGTGGAGAATCCTTTTTTTTATAAAGATGTCGCGTGATGAAATTTTAAACAGCATCTATGGGGCTCATAAATACAATTTTTACAAAGTTTCATGAAACATTAAAGGCCCCTTTTATTTCTCCCTGGAAAGAGCGAACTTCGCGCCGCTTAAACTACGTGACCGTGGAGCTTCCAACGAGCGGAAGGTATCAGCGCGGCTTATTCCCGAGGCAGATATAAATTCATATGGATGACGAAGTGGGGGCCCATTAGTCGCAGCCTAACGCGGGATCTAACCGAAAGCCGGCGCGAATCTTTTCATTTGCATGTTTACGGTGGCTCGGTATTTTATTGTCCGACAAAAGTTTCCGGTGCGACCACCCAGGGAAACGCGGCGGCGGCGCTGAGGGGCGGACGGGGAGATATAGAGAAGCATTTATTATCGTCTGACACGAGACAAACGAGTAGTTGATTACAGGCATATTGTCAGCGGTGTCCCACGGACCAAGCGAATTCCATGGAAACAGCATCCGACCGCCGCGCGCAATATATGTGTGTGAGTTTAAATGTTTCCCTATAATCTACGTAGACAAATTGTGATACATGTGCCTCCGGATATACATAATCTCAATATTTGTCACGTATCTTTTTAACAATACGAGCCTCATTTTCGCTTCTTTTTATTTAAACAAGGAGAGATAATTCAGTCAATTTAATTAATAAGACATTTAACCTTTTTTCAGGCACACATATTTTTACTTGTGTTCTGTAGACACACTGGGTTTTCTGTCCAGCCCACATTTTTTTCATTGTTCTAGGCTTTCAAAAAATCTAAAAAAATTCAGGATTACTTTCCAAAATCTCTGCTACATTGCTAAATATTTATTTAACTCAAATGTTAAAACCTTTATTTAATAAAAATTAAAATTTATGTCAAGAAATTTAAGAATGAAATTTTGCCTGGGTTAAAAAAAATCCAGTGTGCCTGCGGAGGGTTAACACTGAACATAATAAGAAGTTGCTATGAAATAAAATCCTTGAAAATTTATGGTAGAAAACCGATCACAAATTTTACAAAATCTGAGATGTGTATGCAAGCGTGATAAATTTATATCGCGGTCCTCTGTCACTCATAATAATGGATATTATGTTACTCCATTTTTCATGTTCTTTTTTTTATTAAAATATATTGAGAATAAGAGCTTTTAATATTTAATATGAGGTTCACTTAAAATGCTTTATCGAAGAATCTCCGAAGAATCTATAAGCAACGTTAAACGCCCACGTAATTGCTTGTCAATACTGTAACGTCACAACAGCACAATGACGTGTCCGACGATACGTGGAGCTGACATCGTCATGCAGCAGATTAAAACGTTATACTATAAAACGTTACGGAGCATAAAAATTCCTGTGGATATTACAAAATTTCCGCACAAAAGAACAACCACGATAAAAGAACCTTCATGATATGCATTTCGGTCAGTGCATTACAATATATCCTAAAATGTAACATTTAAATTTAACTCAAATTATATACTTAATTATAAGGCAAGAAACAGACTCGCACGTACACAATATAACGTTTTTTTTTATCTCAAATATTAACACGTCGCACGGTACAAAAACCGGTAATCCTAAAACCGACCAAGCCGGCTAATTATAAAATTCAGCAGCCTCACGCGGCCAGATTGTTTCCCATTTGCTTTTATTACCTTATCAACTACGATCTAGAAAATCTGGCGGCATCTGGCACCCCGAAAAAAAGGCGATGAGACGTTTTTCGAAAGGAGAGGTGCGCGATTCACGCAATCCGAGGCACGCACGTGTTCATTTAGGAAGGTGCAATCTCGTGGACCAATCGCGTCCTCCCGATTCTCTTCTCTGTATCTCGTAAGCACTCGAAAAAAAATTCTAGCGGGGTCTCTGTATGACCCTATGCAGAGAAATCCGTGGAAGAAAAAGGTGGTAGAATGGCTCCCCGGATCGGTTATCGATCGGCTTGATCTTCCGAATGCTGGCTATCGATTGGATCGATCCACCTGGTTGTTGCGGGATCAGGAGAAGTCCGACACTTCGACCCTCGAAGATGAAATGAGCTCCGCTTTTGTGTGCGCGGCCACATCATACGTTACTTCCTCCCTTCGTGTTTCTTCCCGTCCGATTATCGATATACTCCTCGCGAGTTAAATAACCTTCTAAATGAGGAGTTTCGTGCCTCTTGGTCATACACTCCATCTTCCGTTTCCTTGCCTCACCTGACGTTTATCCCTGATAAACTCACGGAAGTTACGGTATTAGCATTTTAATTTAACGGAATAATACTGCCACAGCCGAATAAGATCGAAAGTATTGTGCTTGTAAAATTTTTAAATATACACTCGTTACTCATTTATTACATCATTAACAATAAATATGAAATTGTCTTTTAAAAATATTTTACCTTCTTACAATTGTAATAAAGCTCGCAAAAGATTCTATCCAATAAGACAAAGTTGTGATAGATGCTTCGCTGTTCTACATATTTATTATACACTTATTATTCATTAATTTAAGTTATTCAATTAGCAAAATAAAAATAATCTCTCCTTACTGCTCCAGTCTTCATTCTTATTACGATTGGCTGTGATATGCATATTGCATATGCAGTGAGAAGATCCTATCCGAGAGAGAATCCGTTTCATTATTGCGAGACCGAATTAAAGCAGCCCTGACGAGACCCAACACCAACCGCATCATCATGCATATTTAATTAGTCAAAATTTCGTCGTGCTAAAATGGTCACCCTTTTCGCTTTATATATGTATACGTATGTGCTCGTTATTAAATATTTGCGTCTTTATACACACGTAAAACCGAAGTGCATGCACGTGTTATGATTATTATAATGTCATTCGCAACGTCTTTCAAGTTGATATGTTCTCGTGTCGAGAAGAACGTGTGTATTTATTATCATTTAATAGAATGTCGATTCGAGAGCGATGATACGACGGCAAGGAGACGGCCATTATCGGCGCCCGTGGCCGGGCAAGATTGGTGTGCAATAAAAAACACCCGAGACAACTGCCCGAATTATTTACTCATCCGGTTCGCATTCGTCCCCTATAAAATCGCGCTTACGTCGCCGTTTCGTCGGCAACATTGTGAAAAAATGAATCTTATTTTCCGCCTAATAGCGGGACAGAGAGAAAAGCGAGACACGCCCGGCCTGGTCACCGTTATGGCGATATAATGCACAGAGACGCCATGGACTTTTTATGACGGAGCGTGCGAAATTTATGTGCAATATGTGGCGCATCGTCTCTCGTTCTCTCCGGCCAGAGAGAGGAGAAAAAATCGCTCTTTCGCGCGCACGAGAACTATACGTATACCGTCGACAAGAACATTCGGGGGAGGGGAAGAGGAAAAAAAAAGATGGAACAGGACCGAAATATTACAACTGTCGAGATTTATGCGGTGGTAAATAAATCCGCGAAAGCGCGCGCGTTGTATACCTAATTGGATTCTCCCTGCGTAGCCGTGTCAAATAACTTCGATTTTTGCCGATAACTCGCGCGTAACGAGCCTCGAACCTTGGCCGTTCCGCCAAAATGTTTTTATCTCATTTGCCTTTGATTTAGATACTATTGGCCATTTATAATATCGGATGTTCTTTTGAAAAAATTCAAAAGAAACGAAAAAAGATGAGATCAAAATTAATGTCGTTGCAAAGACATGACTGTAAATAATTGTTTGTAACTATAAAGCATATTACATAAAATCTATTTACATGTATTTAAGTCGTACATATTTAACCCTTACCGTACTAATATGGGTAACTAGTGACCGAGCGATTCCTGTTCGTGCAAGTTTCTTTGAGTCTTACCGTAATTATAAATTATACTACATTTTATTATTTTTCAAAATAAAGAGTCAATATTTATTCTAGAAAGTTGAAAGTATGTTGGTGAATTTTTAGAGATTTTTAAAATTATTTTGAAGAGGTGAAAAAACGAAGAGATTTGAAGTGACCCTTGATGGTATGAATGAGACACCAAATTGTAGATGATACGGTAAGCGTTAATGATACATGAAGATTCTTTATGTAAAGACGAGATAATTACTAAATGATAAAAATGTTAAAGAAAAATGTATTAATATTAATAAATTCTCTTGTAAAAATACGTATATAAATATTTTTTCCCGTAATATCAGAAAGATATAATGTAGATATAAAAAAGATATAACTCGTGTACGTAATGTGTAAATATGTACACATTTAATTTGTATAATGTTGTGTGTAATAAAGTACGGGAATGAATGCTATAAATAAAAAGGGAAATAACATAATAATAAGAAACGTAACAAATATATGAAGGCAGTACTTTGATATCCGCCGATATCCGAAAATCTGAATTCTAAAGACAAAGCTTAAGTACTCTTTGCAAGCACGATCTTGCAACACCGTCTGCATATAGAAACAGCTATTTACACACTCAACGGACTTACGTGTACTCAACATATGCGTTGCGTGAAGCAGCCGTGGAAAAATATCACCGTACCATTTTTATTCCTGACGGAGAAAATTTCTAGAAGCATCGTACACGCAATTTTATTTTGAATCCTTTAATTCCATGAAATGCACCGAGAAAATCCCTGGTCTGAAAATTTCAGAATTAATTCTTCCCACCGCGAAAGTATCAGAAAATGCACTTCGCGTGCGGAACCGAAGACGAGGGGAAGAACAACAATTTTTGTGGACTTTAAGACGTCCACTTTCAAGCCCCCTTGCGACTCAGGAATTCGTTCTTTTGTCGAAGGAAATGCGAGTCATTTTTGCAACTAGAAACGTACGCAAAAGAAACTTTGCATCACTATATTGACTCGGAAAAAGGCCGTCTCTCGCCCTTTCTCTCCATTTCCACCGGTTCTCCCGCTAGAACGGTTCTGAAGACTGGGATTGCGGGTCAGCTGTCATTTCCCAAGCAGAACAAACAGCCGTAGCGACCGTCATGACCTCCCTAAACCCATCCACCGATAGTTAATTCCAGGGGTGCCGAATATTTACCGGGCTACTAACCGCCGATTTACTTCGCGACCTTTCTTCGTAATGCGAATGACTGATACACCGTGAATATCAATCCGTAACGAATTCATCTAAAACTATACGTTTGGATATACAGAATTGAGGAAGATTATCGCATGAAATACAGGACGAGAGAACGGATTTTATTAAAGAGAACTCGATATATATCGGTTAATAATGCATACAGATACGTGAGATTTCTTTTTATAGATTCTCAACCAACAAAATGTTTAACTTGAATATTTATCTCTTTTCTCGCAATCGTTTCCTTTTCCTTTTGTAAGAATTAAAAGAGGATTATGTTTGCTTAAATGGTCAATGGGAATATTATTTAAATATCGAATACAATATGCAGATAAAGATAGTTCATCATGCAAGTTGCGGACAAGAGTGCGCGAATGTTTGTGGATTACATAACGAGAGATCGCGCATCACCGGTTAAAGGTTGGCACAAAAAGGTGTAAAAAAAAAAAAAAGAAAAATATGCGCGTAATATAGCTCGAAATTGCGCGGGCGAATATGCATATTCTATATGCAGTTTGGAGCGCGTACGCGAATACGTCATACATTACTTGAATATGCGAGCTTTGAACGGGGCTCCTCTCACACGTTATATATGCATATTCGACATTTCTGCGGTTACGGGGGGTATGTACCCCGCGACTATTATACATGCAGTTTATACGTATAACATTCTCTCTCTCGAACGTAGAAAAATACGATCGGCGTCTCGTTTAACGGCGGAGATTTGTCGAAATGGTATGTTTTATTTCAAACCGCGGCGTTTATACACCGATCCCAATGTTTATCGAGCAAAAAGGTGCATTACGGAATAACGTGCCGCGAATAAATTGCCGCGGAAATATTTTCGTACCGTGTTTGCCCTCGTTTACCTGATATGTGTTTGCGAATTTACTCCGAATTCCTTTTACGTGGATACTTTCTGAATCGATTGCGGTGGTTTTTAACGTTTTTTCGACCCGTGCCTACCGCATAGGCCTAAATTAACCCGTGCCCGTGCCCGGTCCACATTCCACTATACTATTCAGTCGCAAACAAATTTGCCATTTGATAGAATTTCAATAACCACGTTATTTTTAGTAGTCACGAATTTCGTGAGTCTTATATGATATTTATATTGATACTCGTTTTACAGTAACATGATTAGTACCAGCTGTACGAAAGACATCTACACACAAATAAAGTTTAACAACACGTACAACGAAACAAATTAAACAAATAAAATGCAAACATCAGATAGAGGCAAGTATAACAATTTTTAATTCTCTTCTATACCTCATATATTTTTTTACTTTCCAATTATAACTTTAAATTTATATATTTTTTTATTTAATTTTATTATTTTTAGGAAATAGATATTTTAACTACATTCTCTCACATTTTCTTTTACTTGTACATTGTTGAGCCAACAATTTGAATTTTTTATTTCGTTGCAGAAAGCTGCGAAAAAGAAACGCTAAATAATAACTCAAACGTCAATTATTATTTATAGAGACGTTGTAATGTCGCCGACATCGTCCACGTCGCGATTATCTCACTAATTCCTTAATTATGCATGAAGATAGAGACGCGTTGTATAAATTGGCATTGGCGTTAAAAAGTCCAACAGAAGATAATTTACACCTGACGAGCGGGTATTTTATTTCACGCGACTCGTCGGTGAAAACGATGCCGAAACGATCAGCGGAATAAATTAAACGCTTTAAAATTAACAAGCCGGCGATAAGCCTTCGGTTGGGAAAAACGAAATATTTATATGCGCGAGTGCGCGTATGGGCCTGCGTCGAAAATCGGTATTCTAAACGAGTTTGAGAAACGTCAGATCGGACGTCAGATAAAACATCGTCGGTCAACATCAGCCGGTTTAAGCCGAATCGGCGAGTGATACGGCGAGTCACGCTGCTCTCGCGAGAAGCGCTGCGCGAGAATAGCTAGATTCGCGATTCGAAAACCGGTTTTTATCGAGGCGTAACGGCATCCTTAACAATCCATTCGCATGGAAATGTTTTACCCAGCCAGATTTGGGAGGATACCGGTATTGACGGCCCAATGACGGCGAGTATCCTCTTCCTTGGCGCGTACCTGTCGGATAATTAACCCCGGTAACCTGACGTGACTTCGATGTAGCGTATCGATCATAACGTATCTGGCAAAATTTTTTACCTCAATATCGCGAGAAGGACAGGAACTTAATTAAAGGTTGTATATCAACGCATGCGCGTGCGTGTACGTGATAATTTTGCTTTAGCCTCGTGATTCATCTTTCGTGTAAGAATAAGGTCGATTACAAGTCATTGCTATTATTATCACTTAGGCTGGCATTCATAGTCTGTTCTTATTTTAAGACCATTTTAAGTTTTAAGTAATGTCTTAAGATGTTAATGTGTGTATAGCTCTGATTAGTTCATCTTAAGATTGTTGTACTTAAGACAGTCTTAATGTAAGAATCGACTACGAATACCGGCCTTAGATTCGTATATAAGGTCGATTACAAGTCAATGCTATTACT
Organism: Trachymyrmex cornetzi; assembly: GCF_001594075.2. Taxonomy (NCBI): domain Eukaryota; kingdom Metazoa; phylum Arthropoda; class Insecta; order Hymenoptera; family Formicidae; genus Trachymyrmex; species Trachymyrmex cornetzi. The sequence goes on along the minus strand of NW_017300081.1, from coordinate 520,351 downwards.
ATCACTTAGATTCGTATCTAAAAAATCTACCTTGTTAGCCGATTCACGGGCAGACTCTGAAGGCTTTCTCTACCAGATACTTTATTTACTTCACACTCGTCCTGTATCTTAAAAGTAACAGTCTTGAAACACCCGTATCCGCCTGTTGCAGGAACGATGGCTTCAGGTTCTTGTTGTACGGATGCCTTGAGTCCCTTGGGTGGGCCCATAGATACGTGGCGAGGAGAATGGAATGAGAAGCATTGTGCATCGCGAACGTGTGCCATCATCGACTGCGAGCTTTTGAGCGTCAGACCCGATTTCATAACGATTCGAACGAAAGTTTCCGCTCGTCAGACCCTTCATCAAATTTACGGGATTTCTCTCTCTCTCTCTCTCTCTCTCTCTTTTTTCTCTTTTGAAATAGAATAAACCGAATCCAACCAGTAACTATATAGTCACGTTACATCAAATTTTAACCAATTTAATTTTACCTCCACTCTTTTTCAATGTATGACTTAGCTAATAATGTTGAGGAGTGATATTACAAAATAACGATATTCAAGAATAGAATTGAAAAAATACACTGTGGCTGTGCTCCAAAATTCACTGCCGCAGTTCTGACAGTTTTGGAATACAGTTTATAATACATTACCGTCAGAAAGTTTAGGACCAATGTGATATAATCTTAAAACACATAATTCATGCTAAAATTATAAAACAAGTATACGTTAAATAGTAATTGTTTTTTTTACTTAATTATTATATCTTCAGAGTCATATAATGCTGTGAAAAATAAAATTGAACTTGCATATATTTTAAATAAAAAGAACACAAAATTAAGTCTTCAAAATGCTTGGTCTTAAACTTTCTGATGGTAATGTATATCTTTTCCAAAAAATAATACATTGAGAAGAAAAATAGTTGCAATTACCACAATTCAAATATATTTTATAGTCATTTTTAAAGATAACTATATTTATAATTGTTTTAATCATACAAATACAGTCAATCATGCTATTAATAATAGTCACAGCTTGAAAGTTTTTAGTTTTTTCTTAACAAATTTTTTAGTTATTATTACTACATAGTGAATTAAAAAAATAGTTGTATTCACTATAATTACAATCACATTTACTAAATAAAGATATTCATTTTATTTATAATTTATATCTTAACATTTTACTATATTAATACTTTAAATTATCATAATTTATAGTACAATTTTTTCATATTTGAGAGAACTATATGTATATGGCAACATATTGTAGTAATGACTATAAAATGGAGTTCAAATTATTTTATTATGCAATTATAGTCACAAATACCAGATACTTTTCTCTCAGTATAGATTCTCAGATCAAAGAATCAAGTATGAATAAGTACATTTAAATACATTCATTTATGGTAACCGACTATCGAAAGTGAATTAAATAATCATGATATTCGAACTATGTCGTGCGATAGAAGATAACAATGCTGATGGCATCATTGTATGGAGAAGAGTTTTGGAGGATCGTAGCGACTCCACGAAGTAACGAGTTAAATCACTCCGACGAGTAACTTCCTCCTAGAGAACAGAGATACGCTTCATCGACTAGGGGGATCACAAAATGTCTCTAAACACCGCCACCGTTGCCCAAGGCCCGGTTGTGTCTGGCTTTTATGAAATTCAAATTTCTACCATGAGGGAGAGAGAAT